>NW_009938623.1:0-19752 GCF_000696875.1 Nestor notabilis
CCAGACAATATCCCTATATCCTTCCCAGGCCACCTATCCCTGATTCTACCTTCTATAAGTTTCTTTTTTCCTTCTGAGTTTCCTCAGCAGTTCCTTATCCATCCATGGAGGCCTCCTGGCCATCTTCTCCCATTTCTTTCTCTCTGGGACACAACGCTCCTGAGCCTGTAGCAGATGATCCTTGAATATCAACCAGCAGTCTTGTGCCCCCCTGCCCTCTAAGGCTTTATCCCATGGAACCTTACTAAGCAGGTTCCTGAAGAGGCCTAAGTCTGCTCTCTTGAAGTCCAGGGCAGTGAGCTTGCTGGGTGAATGACAATCAACACTCCTGAAGAAGTCGGTGTGCTGATTTATGTTCACATTTCTGTGATGCCCTACGCAGTCAGAACAAAAAGCAGACCCACAGTTGAGTGGTAGCAAGCTGCGCAGCAAGAAGCGATAGCTGCAGTCCTGCCCTGAAAGCAGGGCTCAAGAAGACATTGAGAAGTGAGACCCAAAGCTTGGCACGTGGTTCTCCGTGGAAGCAGGAGACAGCAGAGAGAAAGCTGACAGGTCTGGTCCCTCACAGTGGGGTAGCAGGTTTGCCATCAGTGGCATCAACTGATTGAGGGGGCTGTACTACGACAGCTGGAGATGTAATGAAGATTGTCATGTTTGAGGATGAGCTGAAGTCTTTTACCCAGGCAGTCCTAATCAGGGTGGCTTGAGTACCGCATGATTGTTGCTAACATTAGCCTCGCAACATCTCTGTGAAGAAGGCAAGTGTCATTCTCCATTCTGAAGATTGGAAATGCAATTAAAGCAACCGCCTCGGGGAAGCAGACAGAATTAGAAATTGAATCTGGAGTCCTGGTCTGCTGATGCGCCCACAGGCTCACCCTTCAAACTTGGGAGCAGGCTACTTAAAACAGTCAGTGGGCACCTTCTACCTGCAGCCGGAGAGGCGGGCTCCCCCCGTCTGACTCCAGCAATCACTCCTGCCTAAGCAAATGGGCACAAAAGAGCAAACACTGCTTGCAAAACAAAGCGCATACCCCACTGGTCACTGGAGTGCTACAAGCTGGAATCAGTGTGATGATTGTGACAGCTGAGAACAAATTCAGCTATGTTTGACAACTTCCAGAAAATATTGGCAGAGGACAGGGAGTCTGCACTGCCCAGCAGCACCTTTGTGAATTGATTAGCCATATAGCAGATGGCAAGCCTGCTGCAGACTGAGACAGCAGAAGATGGCCAGTCTGGTTGAGAAGAACTTGAAGACGACTGGGAGGAAAAAGCATGTCCTTACAGTGACAGCCCAAACTGGTATTTTGGAAATGTCAGATGCACGGCAGATGAAGAACAGGGATGAGTTTTAACAGTTTCTCCAACTACTTATTATGAGCACCTGTCCAGCTCATAAAGCAAAATTACACGGCTTAGTTTAAACCTTTCACTTTCCCCTCTTTTTCTTCACAAAAATCCTTAAAGAAAACATCAAAGAAAAGGTTTCTTCTTTTAATCTTCTGGACAGTACTTACGCAAGTCATTCAGGAATCAACGGATGTGTTTGAGAGAGCTCACACGCTTTCTCTGAAACCAGGCATGCCTCGAAAGTCTGGGTTTAGGAAAACGTATTCTGGACAAAGAGCAAAGGCTTCGCTTCCCTCCTCCTGCCACATATTTTTGGCATGGGTTTGGCACATGTTTGGGGAAAATTCATATTTTTCATGGTTTCAGGAAATGCCTTGGGCTATTCAGAGCCTGCACAGCTGCTCATCAGTAGCCAGCCATGGCTGAAGGAGCAGAAACTATGTATTGAGAAATATGCCATCTTTGTCTGGTGCAGAACAATGCCGCTGCAGTGACATACAATGGCCGTCTCTTATTTTCTACTAGCCCTAAGAAAAAAAAAAAAAGAAGAAAAAGAAAGAGGGAAAGGGAGAAAAAAAATAAATGAAGGCTCATGGAGTTTCCTTGCAGGGCCTCTGAGCGGAGGGAGTGAACATTAGCTCTGCGGCCACAGATATGCAAATCCTTCCCCAGACCAACAATAGCAGAAGCCCTGTGGGAGGAGACCGATAGCATAGATCAGGCGGCTGCTGCTGCCAACTCGTAAGCCTGCAGAGCCCACAGGTTCCTGGGACTTCCCAAAAACTGGACTGTCGAAGCATTGCCCAGGAAGAGGAGAGCCGCAAGAGGTCTGGTGTCGGAGCTGACCGCTCACTGCCCGCAGAGCGCACCGTTACCAAGATGTTTGAAAGGTTGGCTGGCTGTTTGGTTTACGGATTCAACTGCCCAAAAGATGGATGAATCCATGGTTCAGAATCTCTGTGTTGCCCGTTAGGTTAATAATGCTCACGTATGAAAAGCTGGAACTAAAAGAAAAAGGAGCTGCTGCAGTGAGACCCCAACTAACAATGCTTGCATCTGCATATGCCCAGAAAACTTCCTAAATGGTGGGGTTTTGGTTTTAATGTAGACTACAATTACGAGGATTTAATGAAGTCTCCAACTTGCAGCTACCACTGACATCTACACTTTAAAAGCTAAGACTGAGGGAGCACAAGTAACAGGTTGGAAATTACCAGCTACTGCTACACGAACAGCTCAAAAGATTAAGATTTGATGGTTTTACCGGCGTGACAGCAATCCATAAAAATGGAAAAACAAAACCATTCAGTGACAGATTTATTCCCCTTTAGAAAACACGTTTTTGCACTATAGGTCTTATTATCCTTAATACTTGCTCTTTTGCATCAAATCTATCACCTAAAACTGCACACAGACTGAGCTGGGATGTTCACCCTGCATTCGGGAGGTTTTCAATTGCTCCCAGAACTCCCATCCAACTTCGATCACAGCAACTGCCAATCCTTCAACTCCAATTTCCTTCATGTATTTTCCTTTGAACGGCTGACTCAAGCTCACGATTAGAATAGATGCCTGAAACATCATCTCCCTCTGTAAGGAGCCAACCTCAAGTCTCTCCGAGGCATCATGACTTGACACGGAGGACAGGTACAACAGGGGATTTACAGAGCATGGGCAGCAAAACCTGCAGCCAGTGCTCTCTCCCACTGAGCAGAGTGGGAACACATTCACGGGCTGGCACCTTTCAGGGAAGAGGTTGGAGACAGCAGAACCAAGAGCCTTCAGGTGCCCCGACATTACCAGACTCCCAGCTGCGACACTGAGGATTCAGAGGTAGCTGAGACATGTGGAGCAAAGAAACG
Source organism: Nestor notabilis (assembly GCF_000696875.1). Taxonomy (NCBI): domain Eukaryota; kingdom Metazoa; phylum Chordata; class Aves; order Psittaciformes; family Psittacidae; genus Nestor; species Nestor notabilis. The sequence goes on from NW_009938623.1 coordinate 3,216, forward strand.
GAGTCCTGAACACCCCAAGCAGTTTTGCATGCAATACAAAATTCAGTCGGAAGCTTAATACTAAAATACAATTGATTACTAAAAACTTCCCCCTCCCCCCAATCTTAACCTTCTCTCAAATGGAAAAGTGCTTAATTTGCTGTTCTCAACAGCAAAGGTCCTCAGCAGAAGTGTGTGTTACTCCAGTAAGCAGTACACTTTGACATTTGACATTGATATGAAACAAGAGACCAAAGCTGACACAAGATACCTGGGACTGGTTTAGGGATTTGTCTGCTATTTCATCAGTGACAGTTTTCACCGCCCGTGCTTGAACCAGTTCTCCTTTACAGCCCAGTTCTTACAAAGTACATCTTTAGCAGCCTGATCAGGTTTGCTGTTGCTGGGTTGTTTCCCTTGGCAGGACTGCGCACCATGCACACAGGAAAGGCTGTGCTCAGATGCAGACCACTGCTGCACTGTGACACAGGTGCTTTCTTCTTGAAAGCCACAACAATAGAGTCATTTGTATTCCTCCATAACCCCATTAACGTTTCCATGACCATTAGGAGACAGAGCAAAGAATGGTTGGCGGCAAACAGAAGGCTTCTCATTGAGACGGACAAGAAAGGTGCTCCAGATGTGAATCAAGTGCAGAGTAGTATCTGATCTAAGCATCTTACGTACGCTTTTATTCGTTTAGACACACTTTAAAACTCCGTAAGAATCTTTGCAATAATTAACATGTAAAATCTCTGTGTCAAATCAAAGAAAAACCTTCATATTTCCATGTAATACATTTCTCGGACATTAGATGGCAATCCCCCCACTTAATTTTTCATACCAGGGGCCGATATCCCTTCCAAAAAATCAAAGGTCACCTTCTTTTCAACAGGTGAGCAGTCCATTTGGCTCGCAGGAAGCAAGGCCGTTAGGAAAGCACAGGCAGAGCATGGAGGTGCCCACACTGCCATGGCATTCACTCTGTTTGAACATTCTCCAGTTCTGTTTTTTCTGTGATTAGGAAAGGCAGATGAGCAACACCATTACAGAGGAACACCTGTAACAGGGGTAAGGTTCACTTATTTACTGCTTGGACACACTGTGTCACGACTTGGACGTTTCCCCACCAAAAATCTATAGGCACAGATAGGCAGTTATAAGAGTATCCCTCTGATTTTGACAGAGGAGAGAGAATAGTGTGGCATTTAACAATATAATTTCTAGCCTTGCCAATTAAAAAGGGCCCTCCCAAGGGATGTCATTAGTCTGTGTAAATCTTTGCTGGGAATTATAAAACTGAATTCCAAAAAAATAAAAAGGCTGGAATACACCCAATGGGAAACACCAACCAACTTTTACAGTGGGAATTCGGTAAGTAGAAGGAAAAATAAGACACGAGGCATTTAACCGACTTAACAGCTCAAACAAATCCACCAGAGCATGTAACACACCTGTACCTTGGCTTTCAGCCTCTCCCTTTTTGTCGCAGTCTACACGTGATGTTTTAGAAAGAGGCAGGAATAACGCACCTCGTCAACCGTCCAGTGATGTACGTGGTGGGGGGAAATCCTTCCTGACCTTCGTTAACTCCGTATGATCTATTTAAGTGTCAGTACAAGACATCCTGACACCTATTCACTTCAATGGTGCCTGCCTGCCTGCGATTCATTCACACAAAACTCGCTTCCTGAGCCTTCATTCCTCCTCCACTTTCATCGTTCATGAAACGTTCTTGGCCAAGTTCACCCCTTCTCAGATGTCCCCCTCAGGACCAAACTTTGGCCTTGCAAGACTTGTCTGTCTGAGCTCTCGTGCAAATTCACAGTGGACATGAGAGCGAGGTTTGCAGCTCCCCAGCATCCCGAAAGCACACATAATATTAAAGATGGGGGTCCACCCACAGCTGGCCACTCAAATAGCTCAGTTTTCATGTACTCCACTGCAAATCCAAGCCTTTTATCCTGACTCTTGAGACGGTTGTGTATGTGTGTGTCAAGGTGACAACACTGTGAAAACAGAAGTCCTCAAATGGTACATTATCTTGAACATCAAAAGGTCACAAAAGGGTACAAATCGGTAACTCTCCAGAAGAGGCACTGTTTTTTTAAGAAAAGTGGGTCAGTTTTAGTTTCATGTAGGTTGTTTGACACAGTGGTTTCTGGCATCACAAGCTCTGGTCTACAGGATACCACAGAGCCTTTGTATCCCTTGCTGTCACTACAGCATTGTGTTTTTCTACCCATTAACCAAGGATAAATGACCTAGATATTGTGCCTATTAAAGCCTCATTTTTCTTTTGCCCTTTTGTTCTTTAGTGTACCACATTATCACATGCTGAACACATTTTAAAGTATTCTCAGTCTCTCATGCCCCTTTGAAGGAGTAAAGTAGGGTTTTTAGTGTGCATTTCTGCAGTTACTCAGAGTGGAAAATACGAAGGTAATTCAAGGTTTCTCTTCTTGCCTAGCCCCCTGAAGACAACCAGTTCAGCATTTACAGCCTCTAATCTATAAAGAATATAGCAGAAGAATGCTATAAAAAAAGCCACAATGCAAATACAGAAAGCGAACACCAGTTCTGATGTCCCTAAACACTACGTTCTATAATTACATCTCTGCATATCATGGGTCACTTTTATTAAAAGCATCATTACTACAGTTGGCAGCAATTTACATCTTATCTTACATGATAGCAGTTTCCAAAGAAAAAAAAAAATAAAAAGACATCACAACAAAGAAAAACAATACATTTACAAAGTCATGTCTGTAAACTTCAAGGCTAGTTTAGAGTTGAGGTAATGCTGTTTAGCTTTGTGGCTAAAGTAACAAAGTCCTTTAATTTAAAAAAGGTACCTGATTTTTTTTCTTTTTGCTTTATACCAGTGCATTACAAGATCACGAGACGATTAAACTGTAGCTTTATCCTGTAAGAACCTTCCTCCGCGGGTTAATTTCCAAAAGGTACTCTTCACATTCAACAGCTGCCTTATTATTGCTGCGTCTCAAGACAGAGACATTCACACTATCATGAAGATTGTCAGAGAGAGAGTGTGTGTGTGGGGGTGTGCGCGCACGTGAGCGGGTGAACTCCCATGCAGTCAAAACGAAGCGCGAGTACGATATGTATGGTAAATTCCATCTTGACCTTCACAGCAAAGAAAAGGAAACAAAAATAAAAATAAAAAAAATTAAATATATAACTTCATCCTTCCTTTAAGCAGCACTTCCTTCTATTAGTGCCACTCGATTACAAATTGCTGCTTAATTCATAATACCAATGGTACCAAAAGAAAAAAATGAAAACAAAAAGCAGAGCATTATGTCAATTTCCTTAAAAAGACATGATCACCTCTCAAATTTCATCTCTCCTAGGGATAATAAATAATGCACTGCACAATACTTAATGACCAAGATACCTTTTGACACATCTGTATAACATGACTTGAACTTTTTTTCTTTTTTGCTACACTATGTTACAGAACAGCTTATAAAAACTAAGTATGGACATTAACTGTGAGTGTAAACAGTAGGACTACCACTTGTCAAAAGTTTAAAACACTTTACTGTAACTGGTACTGGTTATTCATCATTTTCATTGTTTTCTATTTCTTCCCCCCCATCAAGTGAGTCTAATTCTTCACCCTGTGCTATTTCATCTTCTAAAACGGAGGAATCTGCAGTTTTATCAAGGCTCTCCTCTGCATCACTGCCTTCGAGATTTTCTTCATCTTTAAAGGCAGTTCCTTCAGTTTTGTCAGTAGCCTTCTCTTCGTTGGAGCCCACTGCGTTCTGAAGTCCTGCTAGTGCTGGGAAACCGGGCAGAGTCAATCCTCCCAGTCCTGGAGGTAGAAACATAGATGGATAGAAGAGGCCAGGAGCCATGGTAGACAGCAGGAAAGGATTGAAGGCCAGAGGGTTTGTGGGCAATCCAGTGTTGGTGGTGGTGGTAGTGGTGGCAGTGGCGGTCGTCGCCGCAGTAGCAGCACTGACAGATCCATTCGCAGAGTCAGTAGCAGAAACAGTGTCTGTGCTTTTCTCAGAGTCTTTGTTCTCCTCTTCATTCTCATTTTTCTTCTCTTCAGCTTTTGAAGCGCCATCCTCAGTCTCTCCTTGACCGGAAGCAGTAGTGGCATTTCCAGTAGTAGCCGTTATCGGGTTATTCAACAATCCGCTTAGTCCAAACATATTGGGTAATCCTGCCATCCCTGGCAACATCAGAGGCAACATGGCAGCTGGATTTTTAGCATCCCCCCCAGCAGCAGCAGCTGTTGCTAGCCCAGGCGGGAAGCCCATGAGGCCCGCAAGCTGAAGAGACTGCAGGTTCTGTAGGTTCTGGAGGCTTGTGAGGTCCATTCCAGCAAACAGACTGTTCATTAGTAGTGGGTTGATTCCCGAAGTTGATGCTACAGCAGCAGCTGCTGCAGCTGCTTTGGCAATTTCACTTTTTGGCCTTCTTCCTCTTCTGCTTGCTCCTTCCTCCCTCACAACAGGTCCAGTGAGAAGACGGTCAAACATGGACTCTGGAACAAAACCCTGAAAAGGGGAGGCGAAAAAACAAGCTTTATTCTCCATTAGCTTTTATAGCTTTCAGCATTTATCAGATGACAACAGAAGAAACGGAAGGGATTTCAGCATACTCCTAAAGCAGTTCGTTTTCCAGCCCTGGCAAATCCTGACTAGCTAGCTACTGAACTGAATGGCAGTAGAACATGTGAAAAAAACCTGAAGAAAGCAAAGTCACAGATTTTTTACATTTAAACAGAGAAGTAAAACACACATGCTGAAACTCTGTAGCTTCATAAAAATCCCCACCCTGATACACTGCAGTTGTGAGTTTATAGCTTTGTACTTCATACTGTACTTCAATATATTAATATTATATCCAAGTGAGTACTTGCAGAATTGTACCCTTTGTTTTCAAACAACTGTTGTAAAATAAAAGGCAGTAAATGTAATCCTTTGGTGGCACCTGTTACCAAGATGATAAATTCTATTTGGAATATGACTAATATTTCTTTAATAGTTCCTAATATATGAATGTCTGTGTTTAGTAAGGATTGTTGCTTATAAGAAAAAAAATAATATAAAACAAATGCTGAAGGCTGCCTTACTGTAGCTGATTTTAGGAGTGTACTTCAAGTCTATTCTGCAGCAGCCTCCTATCATCATCCTCCCAGAACTGGGTAACTCCCACCCAGACACCTGAATTTCCTCCTCTCAAAACCAGCCATGAGATAAAGACTTAATAATCAATTTACACAGCCTTCAACTTTTCCATCCCATGATCTACAGTGAAGCATGGAATGAGAGTTTCACTTACAGACTGTTTAACAATGTCAGTCCAATCTGGAGCAACAGCAAATTCAGGATTTTCTTCCAGCCATCTTGGCAAGTCCTTCATTGGAGGGGCCATAGCTCCACCCATCTAATGCAAAAGACAGGTTAATACTTACAAACAAAACAAACCACCACAAACAAAACCAACCAACTATATATATGGACATTCTCTACCCGTGCACTTTCCTCTCTGATGGATGACAGTAAAGACATTCAGTTCAGACTGGGGAAAGCTACACGGGAACCACCTAATGATACTAGAAATGAGAAGATCATGTTTGAAAAATACAGTAAAATGCTGCAGCTTAGGCAGAGCTAATAATGAAATTAGTATCTGATATACAGGAAAAAAAAAGCACTATATGGTTTCAAAAAGTAAGAGTTATTCACTCAAGTGATTAATATGAACACATCAGAATAGCACAGAGAGAATTAAAGGAACTGGGTGGTACACTCTGGTAAGAGTAACTGCCAGTGACAAATCATTAAACTTCAAAAAAGAAATCTTGGAGTAGAAAACCTGCTTTCCACATGCAAAGACACTGTTAAAGCCCCCCACTGAACTAACTTAGTTTTTACCTTCTTTCCATTTCGCTTATTTACAACAGGTACCCTTTCTTCTCCTGTCAAGGTGTTTATATCCAGTTTATTAGGGTTTCGACATCTGTGTCGTTTTTGTTTCGGCTTCTGAAATGGGGAAAACAGCACATCTGCACTCTTCTGGGAAGAAGAGAAATGTATTACTTTTTAGTTTTTCACATTCTCGACGAAAATCACCAATCATGGAACCCTTTCTCAGAACCATTTAAAGAGGCCAATTACTTTAGCTTCAGATTATCTTAGAAAAGTCTTTTTTCTTATCAGATGAAGAAATTCTGCAGAACTTGACATGAACATTGGTCTAACACATTGTTATATACAAGTATTAAGAAAGAAAAAGCAAACTGTACATCCCAGTGCTACTAACTTGTGTGTTTATGTACTATAGTAAGAGTGCCTCAAGATAAACCCCCCTCTGAAAACCAGCAGTTACAAAATCCAGTGACTATGCCCAAATGTGAGGAAGTTGGTTTTGAGCTCTGTAAAACTGACTTCTGTATTAATGTAATACAAGAATGCTTTTAGAATCACATACTTACTGGTACATAACTTGGCATATCTACAGTGTAAGTCGGATGCAATTTAAGCCATTCAACTAAATCCTTGTTTTTAGGAGCATCCTCTCCCACCAGCCTGGTCCCATCCTCTAGATTGATTACAGGGATGCGAGTGTCTGGGTCCAATTGACCAGGAGATGGAATGTTCCTTGCTGGCAGGGCTTCCATATCTTCTTCAAAAGCTTTGGTCACTTCTGCATCCTCCTGCAAACATTAACATCTGTATTAATTCTCACTTCGAGGGAACAGTTACCTGGGAGAAATAATTTCAGGGACTGAAGCTAAATGCTCAAGGACATTTTGCATACACAAATGGAGTTTAAATATTCATACTATGTAAAGCAATACCACTGCATTAGGGAGTTTTGTAAATTTAGCATCCCTGAATATTAAAGAACATACAGCTAAAGACAGAGTGTTTTTCATGCATTTCCAGTTAATGGCCTCCAAGACCATCACTTTCCTACACAGTAAGAAAGACATACTTAAGCCTCAAAATGTATGTTGTCATAAATATATTATGTTCTGGAAACAAACAAACAAACATCTTTTTGAAAGTACAAGCTACTTAAAACTCAGCTACAATTTGCTGGAGTAAAAAACTTCACAGGAACAATGTTTTGTTTAGTCCCAAAAAGAAGTAACAGCTCTAAACACAAATTAAAAAGCTGATGGGGTAAAAACTGCACATTACTATTAGGGGGAGCACAATGATAGTTTAAACTCACATTCAGAAAGTACTAGACACAGAAGAACAAACATGAGACAAAAAGGTTGCTGTCTTACTACAGTCAATGATGTCCGTTTGTTGCTCATAAATAACAGATCAAGCCCTTCTACATTTTTCCTCCTTCCTCTCCTCCTCTTCATGGGCGGTTCTCCATCTATTAAAGAGCCATTTAGTAGATGCCTTGTGGGTGTGCGCGAAAGACCTGCTTGCAGCAGCTCCATTTGAGTTTTAAAGGCATCAGACACGGGTGTGGAGACATTAGGCAAGATAAACTTTGAAGTAACAGATGAAAAATTTGAGGTAGAACTTGCTGCCTCTCGTGAGGCCTTTGATAAATCTACAACCTTTTCTTGTCCATTTTCTGAGACCACCTGAGACTCACGTAACTGGGCAACCATTTCCATAAGATTTCTCCTCTTGGCAGCTCTCTCAGCCTCAATTTCGATCTTTCTTCGTCTCCTCCTCCTCTGACGTGGAACTGATAAATTGAGTGCATCTTCCTAAAGAAAAGTGAGGATTTCCAAACATTAGCAAAGCTCAGTTTGCTACACTGAATTTGTAATAAAAGTCCAGATATCTAACTCTGAAAACAAAGCCTTCATTTTATTCAAGGAAACACTTTATTTTTCCTATTTACAGAAATGCTGGGTTTTATTTTTTCTACTACGCAAAAGAAATGCATGCAAGATAAAATGGATTATGCAAGAAAGAAAAAGATGCAGCCTTGCCTTTGATAACTGAGGAGAAACAGTGATATCTTCACTGCCACTGGCGCTGGCTTGACCAACCATGGAGAGCTCTGCAAAGCTCCTTTTTTGTAGAGGGCTGTCCACAGCTGTTGGAGTATACCCAGGTATGAGCCCCTGGAAATCAAACATCTGGCGCCTATTTACTGGCCACTTCCCTTTCAGCACTGCTTCACAGATGTTGTCTAATCGGTTGATCATTACTCGGTCCTGCGTAAAGGGAAAGCACGTAACGAACCTTCAGTGTGAAAGTCGCCTTTTGAACTCAAATGAGTGTAACGACACATTCCAGCTTCCAAAGCCTAAGAAATACTTTCAGAACCAACTATTCTTTCAGGTCGGGATAAAGCGGTCATCTTAAAAGAAGCTAATACACAGCCGATTTTGTAGAATAAAACATCTCTAGAATTTAAAAGCTGCATTTCCACTGGGGGAAAGGAGAAAGACTAAGTTTTCTGTATGACAACATACTAACTGACAAACGTAACAGAAACTCAGTACTGTTTTACACTGCAAAACTTCAGCAGTCAGCAAAATCAACAGTTAGGAAGTGAAAATCGAAACATCTGCAATCACTATCTTCAAGCTGCAGGTCTCGAGATCCAAGAGGCTGAATCTGCAATTCTGTCCTAGGAAGTGGATCCTCATTAGCGTCACTATTAATAAAGTTCAACATTATGAAATGGGCACCAACCTAGGGACATCTAATGAATGTCAATTTTCATTCCACGCCCATTATCACTTCAAATTTCACTGAAGCGTGTACACTAAAAATCTCTAATTATGTTTATTAGTCTATTTATGCTGAACCTATACAGATGAAGGATTTCTCGGTTTACTTTTACACTGTAACTGGAGTAAGATTTCAGTCCATGTTTCCAAAATACATGCTGAAAGCAAAGATGAGGAGTATCATTTTTTTTTTTCCATTTCAGTATTCAAGCACGTTCTACGCTATCCTGCTTGAAGTAGTAGAAACTTCCAACCTATGAGAAATACTGCTGGTTAGGGAATACGAGCATCAGTGAGCTTCCTGAACAGCAAAACAGTGCAAAGCCACTAGCAAATCTCAGCAGCTGCAACAGACTGCTTGCTTTCCCCAGGAATAAGCCTATTAAGAGCAAGGTCCCCCTGCCCTGCCCCCCTGTCCCAAACCAGATGGCCCTGTTATGGTGATTAGTAAGCTTAAGACTATTACTACTTTATTTCCCTCTCTGTCTTTACCGCAAAGGAGAGTACTAAATTATGGATGGATTTATAATGAAAGGGTAGGGTTTCCTATTTAAAAAAATATATTTTATATTAGATAACTTCCTACACCGTTACGAAAAAAAGATATAGCTTTATCCTATCTAAACCTGCTGATTCTGTTTGCAGGATACCTTAATACAATTACATCTGTAAACATTACATAATAGTTTAGATCATGGAGGTCACCAGAACACTCCTCTACAATCTCTTCACCCCAAAATTAAAAGGTGATCTTAAAAATCTTTGATCTCAGCACTACAGGCTGCTCTGCAGACACAATCTTTAATAGAAAATTGTAAGTTTGCTTCCATCAACAGAGATGCGAGTCTGCTGACATACAGTTATGGAGCCTATGAGAAACTCATGTCTGTCAGTAGTTTTTGTTTTCACTAAATGACACTATTTACAGTAAAGCAATTAATTTCCTCTGCTAGTTGTATGAAATTAAAGAATAAAATGTTATTCCACAAATCATTCACAGTAAAAAGTCCCTTGCCCACTCGAAGTGCAGACTCATACAGAGGTTGTTGTTATACTGCAAACACATTTCCCCTATTTTATCTGTATTGAAAAAGACACATGCCTATCTCCCCCTAACCAACCTTAGGCCAGAAAGAGAAGGCAAATGTTCTTTCATGAAGCAGCTGAACCACAGATGCATCCCCATCTTCCATGTAGAATCCATCACGTGTTTCATCCCTCGCGGTACTCATAGAGGCATTGCTTTCTTCATCAAAATTCTTACCCTGAGAAACTGCTCCTGCTGAGTAACAACCACAACCAGGCATTAACTACAGAAGTTCCCAACCACCCAATGCCAACTTAACTAGCTAGACAAGTTAAGACAACCAGGCTTGACACAACATTTGTAACTCAGGCTTCTGTTCAGAAATTACTACAGCAGAACCTTAGTCTTATGCATATGGCACAGAGAACATGCTTATCGGCTGAGTAAGCTATCTTGGAAATCATTCCTTGTGGGGGAATACCCTGCTGATGCTGGATGGCTTTCATGAAAGCTTATCTAGCCACCTGATATGTGGAAGGGCAGAGGAACTGCTACACGTAGCCCATCCCAAGCTCCATAATGGCTCTGTGTGCCACTCACCAGCTGGCACAAGCTACAACAGCTGTGGGCCTCAAGCTAAGCACACAGAATTGATCTGACCAACGCATTACCTTCAGGTTGGGAGGACTCTTCTGATTTATCATCATCATCCATTTTCTCCTCTTCGTCTTCTTCTGAACCTTTCTCAGAAATAGATTTTGGGTCTACATCTGTATTCATTTCTATGTCTTTCAATTCACATTTAACAGAGCCAGGCTCAGCTTCAGCATCACAGTCTGGTTTAGTGTCCTTATCCGCAGTATCTGTCTCCTCTTTGATATCAGACTTTTCTTTGGCTGCTGGATTTTCAGACCCTTCAACTTTAGACTCTGTTTGTTCTGTTATCTTTTCTTCTTGTATGGGCGTGGATGGGACAATAGGTGGTGTTTGACTGCAGCCAGCACCCAGAGGGTTTACAGAAGAGACAGTATTTGCATTGCCAGTCCCTCTGTTTTGAGCAAAGTTTTTGTGAGCCTCAAGAAAAGAGAGCTCAGGATCATTCAGAATGTGATAATCTGTCCTACTGACTCCATGTTTAGCAGCACCAATCAGTAAGTCTTTGTCATGTTTACCACACTCCCACCACTCTGGCAGGTCCAAGCTTGGTTGGCAAAGTTTTAGCCTCTCCCCTAACTGTGGGTGATGGAGAACCTGTTCACGGATTTTCCGCAGCAGTTCTATGCGGTACAAAGTTCTAGAAGCACGCTCTTCAATCATTGTGGAAAGATCAGGCGGTTCTGCAATGACATCAATGTGTGTTGTTTAAACATTGATTAAATGTACGCCTATTTCAAAATCATTACACCTGGGAATGAAGTTTCAACAGTTCCCACGTTCTCGTAACAGTTATGTTGATTTCTACAGTCAGTTAAAACTTACCATCATCCGGTTTGACTGGCATTCGGCACACTCGTCTACACATATTCACAAAGCCATTAAAATACTTCTCCAAGCTTTCATCAGACTTTTTATCAAGCCTGGCAAATGCTCTGAATTGATTCCAGTCAAACTGATGTTTCACAGGATCGAAAATAATTCCGAAAGTAGACACTACACGATAAAAATCAGCTTCTTCTCTTCTTGTCCATCTAGTCAAGGAAGAAGAAAGAGAAATGAGGACACTGAATAAGTAAGAGTCCCCAACCTAGTTTGCATGCCCTTAAGTTTATGCTTTCAAAACAGAAGAGTGGCACTGGTGACACAAAAGCTCAAATAAGATTTGAAGAAATATCACTGAGAAACTCACTTTTGTCGTTTTTCAGTTATTATAGCTTCCCTTTCTGCTTCCAGTGCCCTCACTTCCTCCCGAGGCCGGCGTCTCCTGCGGTCAGTCTTCATTAGTGCCTCTTGCCTCATTTGTTGCCTTTTATAGCTGCGCTGATAGGCAGTAATGAGGCGACGCAGACGGGTAGTCAGGGTTGAAGTGTTGGGCCAGTAGAGTTGGCCTAACTCAGAATTGCTTTCACCGTGCTTGTCTAGAGAACAGAGAAGTACTTTTGGACTGCAAAACCACCACTAAATATTCCAAACTTTCTATGGCTATAACTGGAGTCCTGTTTTATCAGATAAGATCATATACTTCATTAATATTTGTGCACTGCAAATTAGAAACAGGATAACTACACTCGTAGGAGATAAAAAATAGAAACAAACCATCCAGTTCTAAGAACTCAGAAATGCTTGTGAAGCATTTAGACATAACCATCAAGCATTATAATTCAATGTTATGAATGCAAACATATTATGAATACTGTAAGTATTTAAATTAATGCAATGCATCTTTAAATATATTACACTAAGAAGATCATTCTGCCTCTGGGAAACACCTACGCCTATGATTTCCCATTCTATTATTCTCACTTAAACTTGGCAATTTTCCTCTATAGTGAGGAACAAACATATCTGTAACTTCCAAGACTATCTCGGCAAAAACATCAACAGCTGCATTATGAAACATCCGGTCTTTATCATCACAATTTCTACTATGTAATTAGAAACCCAGAAAGCCATAATGTGAATTATTCAAAGACAGTAAATAACTGGTTTTGAAAGATATGAAGCATGAAGAGATTTGGCAGCAAGAAGTTTACTGTGGTGTTTTCCCAGTCCACCACCTATCCCCTCATGTGCCAGTGTTCACAGTCCACCTTTCACTAAATGGTTGATTTTTGCCTTTTTACTTTCTTTGCTGTAGTCTTACTTGGGTGTATTTCTACGGACTCCTCTTTGTCTTCTGGAGGTGAGTTTGCAAATTCCTTGGGGAGAAGACAGAAGTTATTTTAGTTTTCAGTTTTGACCATATGTTACCATTTCACAAGAAAAATATGTCATCTCTCAAACATGGCAGTAAGCAATCTCTGTAAGGTGTGTTTATCTAGTAGCTCTCAAGAACTGCACTTGAAAATAAACATGAAGAATCAGTCATAATTATATATACTTGTAATTACAAAAAGTTGAAAGTTCTTACATCAATTTCATCCTTGAAAGGAGTTCTGGTTGGCTTATATTCTGGATCTTCATCCTCTCTGTCAAATTCACCACTATAAAATATTTGAAAGACAAATTTTCAATAAATCTATTGATTTTGAGAGGGCCTGATTTTCTGGACAAAAGCAAGAAAGCTACAAAAGCCAGCAGTATGGTGTAGTACACACTTATATTTCATGCTCAACTGTGTCAACAATTCTGTGTACTTTTTACATCATATGATCACTTCAGATCCTCAGGCAAGATGTAAGCAAGATATGACACATGAACTCATGCCAACATATACAATGCTGATAAAGTTTATTAATTTTTTCATGTCCTCCTTACCCATCACCGCCATCTGCTAACATGTCTGTCCCTCTCTGTTCAGCAGCTATGGCCTTTGCATCAGGCATGCCAACCCGTTCCAGAAAGCACAGTGCTGGATCAGCTCTCATAGAATTGTACTTCTCATAACCTGCATGCAGAGCACGAGACAAATGTGTTTGTTTTTTTTTAAAGCTATGACCAACTGTGAATAGAACAGGTTTAGGCAGTAGAAGTAAAAGCCTCTGGATTAACTGATTTACTTTTAAATAAAACAAAAGGAGCTGTCACCATGCTTAAAACAACCATTTCACTCATGTAATGAAATTTTTCATATTGGTAAAATCCATCAGCATAGAAACATTTTCACAACAACATTAACAAATAGCAGTGACTGAAGAAAGCTGTGAATTTAATGCCTTAATAAGGAAAAGTAAAAACCTTCCGTAAGTGAAAAACTTCTTTAAATTTCCTATATGAATTTTGTAGTGGTTCTCCACATTCAATACTCCCCACTGGAAACATGCAGATGTGAATGGAAACACACACACACATGCATGCATTTTCTATAGCTCCAGCCCTGCTGGAACCCTCAGTGTAGGCTGCAAAAATGCTGTATACATGGGTTATACGTAAGGCCAACGAACCTGTCTTATTAGGTTTAGGATGATGCATGTCAGTAAGATGACACTGTTCCCTCTATGGTTTTCAAACTGCTGTTTGCTTTTTTACTGCCCAGGTTGACTAGATGGAAAATGGCAGATCCCAACAGTGCACTGCAGGAAAATGATTTTTAGACTAGACTTGCCTCAGCTGAGCCCACAACACAGAGCTGCTGTACATAGGCAGAACAGCACAATTCAATTAGGATTTGTACTACAACACACTGCTCCTAACTGCTGTAGAGCCTCAAGCCAAACTGTAATCATGAAAGGTTTTATAAGCCATCATTCTCCCCTTTAGTCAGGCTGGGCTGCTGAGAATACCTCTGCAACCTCCAGAGAATTGGGATTATAATCAGGAATCGCTCACTGTATATATCATGCCAGCTCTGCATCCCCAGCCTTTCAAAGTTAACAAGGCTGCATCCCACTCAAGGGAGCCGGGAGTTCTCAACACTGACATTTGTGAAATATTGCTTGGAACAAAGCCCAGGAGGCACTTGTACAGATTAATAGCAGAGGTTAAGCCCACCGTCCACTTTGACACTGGTTGGCAGAGTTAGCAAGTGAAGCAGTGCTGGAAGCAAAGTTTATGGAGATCTATCTTACTATTTGGCTATTATTTAAACAAATATGGTTTTGTTTTATTTACAGCCAAGAAAGTAATGTTTTCTTCTCAAATGTTCTGCAAACATTTAAAAACAGCATCTGATATTTACAGCTCATATTAGGGTTTTTAATGCAGGCAAGAAAAAATGGGAGATACAAGCCAACAGTTCTTTGGAACAATACTTGTTAATATTATGACTGAACAGTCCTACACACAGAAAGCTTTACAACTGAGTTTTGTTCAGAGTGAGACATCGCTTACCGTGTTTGAATACTCCAATTAAGAGGGATTTATCCGCCTCCTTATCCCACCAGTCTGCAGGAACTTCGGCATGGAATGGCTCAGGTATCCATACATCTATTTCACTGTGAAGACAGCATTGTATATATTCTCAAAGGTACTACTGGACAATTCATTATTTTTTTTTTAAATAAAAAGTGGTTCATGCTCTTCTCAAAATATGAATTTTGAGGAGGGAAAAAGACCCAAAACCCAACACAGAAATTCAAGTAGTCTGAAAAATAATTAGGATGGTTAAACAAAACACACATGCACGCACCTCCCCTCCCCCCTCCAAAACTGCACCCACATCAACACCCCCACCCCCCCCAACATTTGGCTATTTAGGGAGTGTAATACCAATGCTTATCCAAATATGATTAATTCAAGGTCTTAGTATATTTTTTTAAATTTTTTAAATTGAGATAGAATAATCCTTCAGTATTAACAGAACTGAAAATCCACCTTTGTCATTTCCCACATCATTTCCTCCCCCAAGAAAATTACCCATTGCTCTTGATAAAATAATTAAGACTGCTTGAGAATAGACATTTAAGAGATAAAGCGTGACAACCTTTAAATGCTGCATTACTACAGTACGTGTACTTTATAAAAACCAATGTCATACAGCAAAAAAAATCAAGCTGCACTTGCACTAACCTTGAGTCAGCACCCTCTAAGATCTTGTCTGCTTGGTCCCCTATAACTTCTTGTCGTAGATAGTAGAGCATGCGGACACGCAGCAGGACCCTGGAGAGGAAGGCAGAGGGGGGAAAAAGTTCTTAACTTCAGGACTGTTTGCCAACAGTGGCTTTTGGCAGCTGCTGCTGTTCATCCATCATCCTGCCAAGGCTGATTAGCCATGCTGTATGGTAGGCTTGAAGCGTGACAGATGGTGGCACATAATCACCTCTGTGTGGTGCTTTCTGCTGGCTTCCAACAGGCCTGCCTGGCAACTGCTTACACTGCACAGAGAGGGACCCAGCTCAGCCCGGCCCCGGCGCATTTCATTTAGTTCTACCTAGTGCAGCTTGTGAAGTTTAGACACGTACTCTACCACTGCCTCTGAAGTATTGAAGCAAGTTTGTAAACAACTGAGCAGATGGCTTTCAGTAACTGTTCTGCTTCATTATCTCATAAAATTTCCTCAGCTGCTGCCTTAATACCATTTTTGGAAGCACATCAGAAGTTGTAGGAATAAACGAGATATAAAATCTGGTTTTACTACCTTACAATAAACCCTCAATATGGAATGTCAGGTTTTTCAGATTATACAACTTTTTGCTTCCAAGAATGGGGGGAAAAATAATCCCTCATTTCCCTTGGGAGATATTAACTATTTTTACTCTTTATAATTCAAACTGCTATTTAATTTTACCTGTGCACAACCTAACTTCTATGAGGAGGAAGTGAAAAATCTTCATTGCCCATGTTTGTTTCTTCCCCTTTTCTGCAATACTATAGTCATTTTTGGAAGCACTGTCAGGTGTTGTGGTCACACTTGAAGCTGGCAGGAAAGAGAATGGCAGACTGGCTTTTCAAGGTGACTAGAAAAGAGGTCATCTCTGTAGAAAAAGTATCTACCTGAAAATAACCCTGGTCTCCTATGTTTGCCCAATTCAGGGCACCCCCTGCTGCCTAGTTCATGAAGTAGAATCAGTACCAGTTAAAATGGAGATTACTCAGTCTGCCCTCTCACTGTACCCAAATCCATCACGGCAACTGTTGAATTGCTGCTGCTCCTGGAACAGCAAGGGTGACCAGAGAAGCAGTAATCTGATCACTCACTTACATGAAAAATTTAGACCACCACGAGTTTTGAGAGCTCCTCATTAGAGATCAGATGCAACTGGAGCAACACCCGGTTTTACACGTGTTATCCA
>NW_009938623.1:19783-49031 GCF_000696875.1 Nestor notabilis
CAGGGATTTGAATGAAGGTCATGTCTGCAATTCAAAACATGTCAGACATGCTTCTTTTTGTATGCGTGATAACTGGGACCAGTAAGGTGTCCCTGCTCCCTGTGTGGCTATGTAAATAAGCTGTTGAGGGTCTCTATCATCTTAGTATTAAGCAATAACAGCTGTTACATCAAGCCAAACAAGCGGAGCAGGAAATAAAAAAATCAGCCAAAAACCAGAGGCTCTTTCCACCTTTCAGGAGTCCTATGCATTAAAACAGCATACATGTTGTGTAAGGACAGGACACCAATTCTTTTAGAGCCAATTGCTACTGTAACCTTTTGAAGGAAATTAAGATTATTAATTGGCTTTCACCTCTGTTTGCTTTTGCCTGAGCTCAACGTTTTGCTTCTACAATTCACTTAGTCCTGGTGGATCTGGGAAGTGAAGGAAAAAGACTGAAACTGAAAACATTCTTGCACATTTAGGAGTCTTCCTGATCCTGGTAATTATTCTACTGTATTATTACAGAACCAATATTTTAAAAATGAATTTAAGTCTGATCTGCAAACTGATAGAACAAGTAATGAAGACATGTTAGCTGGGAGATTAAAATAATGTTACAGGGAAGAATTTAATTACTTTAACAGCAAGTGAAACGTAATAACAGATCAGAGTAACAGTTCAGAAAGCAGTTTATTTGGAAGTGCACTTGCTAATATAATTCTGTAAGTATCTGTTTTCATCAGCTGAGAATTAAGCTTGCTTAGCATCTGGAAATGAGCTAATAAACCCCTCAAATGCCATTCCTCCTTCACATCACACCCCCTATTGACAGGCCACAGGTACTTTTAAAATCAATAATTTCTTTCCAATAAACAGTATTAGTAAGGCACAATATATATATTAAAACCACAAAAGTAATGATGACCTTTCAGTAGAACTGCATTACATCTGCATGGTATATATATGTAATGAAGAGCATATATTTGAAAACAAAACAAACCCCTCAAAACTCCCAAAGCAAACAGCCTCTCCAAAACCCCCAAACAAGGTATTTTTGGGACAAGGGTTCGGTTCAATGTCTATAATGGAAAACACAGTAAGCAAAACTGAGATGGAGAACCAGGACGCTGTCAAAGGAAGCTGACACAAAAGTAACTAAGACATTACAAAAGAAAAGCCAAAGGAATGTACGAGAGGCTCTGAAGAGACATTCTGCAACAATAAAACAATATAACATCCAATGATCTTTATCCCCAGTGGCTTTCAAGTTTAACAAAATGTTTAGAATTTCAAAAATCAAATCAGGGCACTGATTCAGGTAAGAGAACTCAGTGACACATTTTATCCCACACAAAGCAGAAAAGGAGAAAAGAAGAAATATTCTATTACATGAAACTCTGGAAACCAAGAACTGGGTATTTGTCTTTAACATCTAAGGAACAGAACTTTAAAGGACACCAGCCTGAGAGGACCGCACAAGAAAGGTAAGAAATAAAAAGCTTTTGTTTAAAGATAACCAATTGTCAAGAGAAATAGACTTAGTGTAGTCTTTCCTTTATATGGTAAAAAGAATAACCTCATCTGATTCGATCCTTATTTACTAAGTAGAAAACCATTTTCTTCAGAACTGTGCTGACTAGTCATAAAGAGCTTATAGAAGTATCCAGATATCTGTTAAGATGATTATCCCCAAATTAAAAAGTAATAATGGCTTTTTCATCCTATTAAATGGCCCTGTGTTCTATTAAAAACATCCAAAAGAATTGTGGGCGTTTCAAAAGCATGTAGTAACAAACCCCTATAAATGAAATATTTATTAATACTTACTTATTACAGTGATGCTTGAGATGTTTCCTATAGCTGTCTTCTTGAAATAACACATCTGGATTACAGGTTGTGAGCCAATCAGCATCTTGCAGCATTGGCTGTGAACTCTGGGCTTTCACTTTTTTGCCTTTCCTCCCTCTGGGCACTGGTGCAGACAGACCTACATAAAACCCCAATACTTCTTACACAATCTGAACAGAAAAAGCTCTCAGCCCAAACTGCATTACAAAGATACATTTAAAGCCATCACTGCTATATTTATTCCTCTGTGGGCAACCCCCAAAAACTGAACAGCAACATAATTCAGTACAGAAAATTGCAAATAACAAAAATCAACCAAAACTTTCATGCAAACTTAGGTGTGCAAATTTCAAAATTCAAAGTGCCAGCCAGAAAATGGTGTTACATAAATATTTCTTGTAAAAATTCTCATGAATCTGAATGGCCATAAGGAAACAAGCTTTCTGATTTATGGCAATTTGAAAGAGATTAACTCCAGCAGTAGATGCCACTTAAATATCATACTGGAATACCTGTTCAAAACTGATTTATGGAAAAGAACACTGCATTCTACAAAGTGTCAAGGGAGACTTCCCCTTTAAGTACAGACGGAGTCAAAGCCCACCTTACTCATAAAACCTGACAAGATCCTACGACATGTCAGAATGGCTATAGTTTGAACTAAATACATAGTACAACTGAAGCAATTCCTTCCTATACTGGCATCATTATTTGATTGAGTTGACGTACCGGAATGATTAACCAAAGCTCGAGTTTGCCCATCTGCAGTTGGAGTGATCAGATCCCAGATGAAACTTTTGATATTTTCATCCCCTTTGTAATGATTGAGACAATACACCAGGATAGTCCGGCAGATGGTTTCCACATCTTGTTCTGTCAGCTGACGTTTATAGCGCCCATGTGAGAGGATGTCAGTCCACCGACCCCAACTATAAGAAAAATATGTTCAATACAACAGCCAGGGCACTGACTGGTGTTTTAATTGCTGACTTCCAATTTAACTCCAGGTACCAAGTAAGTTGGGACCTCCTGAATTAGCACTGATGTATTCTGTATTTGCAGTTACGTCAGGGAAGCCAACCTCCAGCACCAAAGAGTTAAGAATGTTTGTTTTACAGAACAGGCAATAAGTTCACTGCTCGTAAAGCTGCAATTGAATTACACTCAAAATAATAAAGTACATATGTTTAGCTCTAATGGTCTCAGTAAGCTACAAATAGGAAATTCAACCAATACCTACAATCACAGGATTTGGGGAATCATTCTTATTTTAATCCTGAAATCCATTATTAACAATTGTTCTACATGACTTTATAAAATAAAGACATTCTGAAGCACACCATGCTAGCAGTCAAATATAGCTACTTGCTTGCAAAGAGGTAAAACTCAAATTGCTAAATCCAATGGGGAAAAATATAAAGTATCAAATAGCTGAATTTAAGTGGTGCCAAAATACCACAATCAATGTTGAAAACCTTTAGACTGACTGTTGATTTCACAACCACATTGTTCTTTATGAATACCCTTTGTTATTCTCCACAACACTTAGAGATTAAACCTTGATAACTCAGGAATTCTTTACACTGTGAGAAACCATAAACAAATATTCTGGCATCACAAAACTACGTATCTTACCAGCGAGCTCACAGCCACCTGTGAGATACTTTAAGCTAAAAACCACATACATACACAACATATATATAGCAACTTAAAATCTCACTGGCATGTACATAGCATAATGAGGTAAAGCTTATGCAGTAAGAGATCATGTGAAGGTGTCCAAGAGAAGGATGAGTTATTTACTATGTATCATTTCCATATTTTCAGTTCTGTAGCCACAATCAGTATATTTAACTTGTATATGATATCCTTACCCATAAACCAACAAGTTCTTCTCCACCCTGAAACATTCACTTCTTGCATAACCCTGTGATTTGTCCTGAGGCCTACGGGGCTTTGTGCTAGGTTTTTCTTCAGAATCACTTTCCAGGTCTGAAAACTCCATCAGTTCATCCTCTTTGACTGCACTGTAGAGTCTGGTTTGCTTTCTTACTCTTGGTGTATCAATAACCAGGTTATTCTAAAATTAAAGTGAAAATATAGAACTTTAGGAGGAGGAAAAATCTTCAATTTAATTGTACTAGGAACCATCATAAAGCTCTTACCCTTCCATTTAAAGCATCAATATCCAGCTCAGCTTTCTTTGCCCACTTCTGCCAAAAATTAGGATCATCCAAGGAAATGTCTGTCCTGTTCCCAGATGCAACAAAACTAGCCTAGTAAATGTGAAAACATATGCATTGGTTTCTTAACTGCATGCTACAAAAAGTATCTATTTTCATCAGTAAATACAATACTTATGAGTTATAAAGTTGTAATTTCAAGAAAGAAAAAAGGTAAGCCTTGAAACTATCAAAACTGGAAATCCAGACATCCCAGCACTTGTGAGGAAAATATCTGAGATGAGTACATTGAAAAACTAAATTGACACAGCAAGTAATTTAACACTACTTCCATCTACCCTGGTCACATTTTATTAATTTTCCTCTGAATGTCAATGCACACCTTTGCAAATGTTGAGCCTTTTCCTTCAGACTCAATAGTAATTGTGTGTGTTCGTCTTAAGAGAATCTGATCAATATCCTCTTCACAGAACTTAGACCCTTCATCTTCCTCATCCATCAGAGCACCGTATGCCCCCTTTCGAAGAAGATCTTCTATTTCTTTCTTAGAAAGCTGTTGCACCTGTAACATGTAAGAGAGGGGGGTTGGGTTGGCTTTTTTGTACGTATGACAGCATAATCAGACTGACTGTATTCCTATTTAGCATTTTAAGAACTGAAACTCAAAGATAATGTGGTATGGGTCAATTAAACATTCATACTGAAGTCACCTTCAAAAGAAGAATACAAACAGCAAAATTCTTAGGGTGAAGTTATACAAGTGGTTAAAACTATTCAATAATTCATTGTCACCGAATCCCTTTACATTATCTCTGATGACTGCTAAATTCCTCCTGGGCGCAGATTTAACTCACTAAACCGACAAAGAGCTAAAGCAAAAAAGTCCAAAGCAAAAAGTCTATACCAAAGAGCTGACTAAAAGAACTCCAAAAAGTGCTGTAATGAACATCAAGTAAAGGGTGGAATGATGAAAATGGATGTGGATTGAGGGAAGATGACTCCACCTGCGCCCTTTAAGCAATAAGTGAGCCATTAGATAGGCTGAGCCAGTTCAGGTAGCCCTGCCCGTACTTAACCCTACTTAAAAATACATGCTATACTCCATCTGAAAACCACCATTCTCCAGCTATACACAAACAAGCCAAGGGAAGTGTTGTGCTTTTGTAGTATTTGTTGATCAAGCATGTTAGTATATCAATTCTCACCCCATTTGTAGCATTTTCTCTTCCGCTCATAGATTGTAGCACAGCCTTATCAAGGCCAAGCTTCAAGCTAGCTTTGTCAAACATTTCCCTTTCGTAAGAGTTCCTTGTTATCAACCTGTAAATTTTCACCGATTTGCTTTGTCCTATTCTGTGACATCGTGCTTGAGCCTGGTGAAACAAAGACAGATAGTTACAGGTGACAAATCAATACGGAGAACTTACTTTAAAAGTCATTGCTTCCAACATAAATAAAAATCTTCATGCTTTCAACAGAGGGACAACAGATAATCTCTCTTGTAAGTGAAGAAAATTTCACAGCAAAAAAGCAAAGAAAAATTTTTAATAAAATGGTATCTTGTAGTATTACCTGGAGGTCATTTTGGGGATTCCAGTCTGAATCAAAAATGATGCAGGTATCAGCAGCAGTAAGATTAATGCCCAAACCTCCTGCCCTTGTACACAGCAGGAAAACAAACCTATCAGAATCAGGTCTTGAAAACCTGTCGATAGCTGCCTGACGCAAGTTGCCTCTTACTCGGCCATCAATTCGCTCATATGGGTACCTGAAATAAAGATGCATTATATGGAGAACTTTACTGCAATGGCATTGTTTCTTTGTCAGAATATGCAATTAATAAAGAAAGGAAATATGCTACTATAGCGTCAAAGAAATACAACAAACAGAGAGACTGTTCCTGTATCCACTAACTTCATCAGTGGAAGACACACTACTATGTCTCCTGCTCTGCTTCGTTTGGTAAAGAACAGACTTTCACTCCCAGGAATGACATAAACATACAGGCTTAAGCTAAATATCTCTAGAGCCACCAAAACATTTCACTGAGTAATAAACCAAGAAGTTTAAAGCTTTCCATGTGAGGTCATTTTGCATTCACCCAAAAGAAAAATCGCAGTACTTGCAATTTACAGGTATGCTTTTCCCGGTAGTCAGATCACTACAGAAAATTCTGTAACGTTTGAATTTCATCCCTCTTCAATATGGATTACTCACAGGTTAAATACAGTGGCCACTGAGGAAAGCACAGTTTATTTAGAATTGTATTATTTTGTTGCTCTCACCGTCTTTGAATGAGGTAGTCTTCCAGTATGTCCAAGCAGCGCACCATCTGGGAAAAGATAAGCACCCTGTGGCCACCAGCCTTCAGTTTTGGCAGCAGCTTGTCAATCAGTACTAGCTTGCCAGCAGCCTGGATCATTGCCTGGAGCTGAAAATCTGGAGAGTCGGCATTGTGTGTTTCTTTAAACTCTTCCAAAATTTTCTCTTCAGCACCTGCAAAGATTGGACAGCAATACATGAACACTGCAAAGGGCTTTATTATCAACAACGCGCCTGCCTTCAATGCCCTATAGAAACTGCAGGAATGTTGTAAGCATTATGTGAATAAACATTTAGAAAAAATATTAAGCTTAAATTTAAAGTAAACACACACACACAAATACAGCACAAATACAAAGTAACTTTGAGCATTCGTTCTTTTAAACAGGAGTAAACCCTTTCCTGAATATACTCATACAACCATTTGACACACATAATTTAGTGAAAAAATAGTAAGAAAGAAGATTAGAAAGTAAAACAAATTCCCACTGGTCAAATGGATTTTCTGTTCCTTTTGAAAATGCAACATGAAAGAAAAAATATCTTGTTTCCACAAGAAAATACAAGGAATATAAATCACATTTGAATTCTGTGCTCCAGAATCACAACCAAGCTTCAATACGTGCATGACCTGGACCCGCTCCTTACACTACTAATTATAGAATCAAAAATCTAAACAATGAAAAAACCTAACTTTAGGGGGTGGGGGAGAGGATAAACGGCCGTGACATTATTATTTTTACCTTCTATTTAGCTTTCTTTTCTCACAATGTCTTTTTCTGTTGTTCAGTTTGATGAAGCTATACAATATTTAACTAACTCTGGAAAGAGTATGTAAGTTCTTTTTGCCATTCTCTTTGCCTATGAACGATATGTACAGCAGCAAGTATTTCCTTGTACTGCTCACTGCCTGAAGACTACAGAGAAATTCAAGTTCTCTTCAACCTCTTCTGTGCTTTTTTTTTTTTTTTTTTTTGTCACTTCTACAATGTGTGGACTATTCCAGTAATTATCAGATCACTATTCTTGGCTATGTAAAAGGTTAGGAATCTTCATTCTAAGCTTATTTCACATGCAAATAAACCCATTTTGAGCTATCTTTTTCAGTCCCTCTGGTTTTTGTTGCTGTTGGGATTTTGTATGTGTGTGTGGTTTGCTTTTTCACAAAATGTAGTTTATCAGGTATTTCTGGTTTGTACATTCAGCATCAATACTGCTTTTGAATAACACAAGGAAAGGTGGGAGGGTTGGGGGAGGAGAGAACAACAGCTACTGCCAGACTTCTGCTGAGCATCTCTCTCATATCCCAGTTCCAAATAGATGCCTGTAAACAAACACGCAAATGCACCCTCCCTGTGTGGTTGCTGGTTCAGTGCCTAATGTAATGTGGTGCCTTAACTAGATACCACCCTAAGCAGGCTGGCTGACTGCTTCATATTACTCAATACACTTGCATTACCAGCTTTCACAGAATGTAACTGACTAAAGATGCGACTACCCTTGAAGGTAAGTTTTTACATCCTTGTAATTTTCTTTAGCTGGATTCCCTACTCCAAGCATTAAACTGTTTGCAAGTAAAAAAAATAAACCCACGTGACAATAGTAGAGTCAGACACTCCTTCAAGTGCCCTTCAATCATGTCACTTCCCACCTTGTAAACCAGGCAGAATTTTGGGTAGTACATCTCAGATTCTGTACTGAGCTTAGGTAATTTCAGGTTATAGTAGGCTGTCAAGTAGTTCATATACAGTAACTTAAGTGATTTTTCTTGGTCACATCGTTTATTTCTTCCTCAGTTGTGATATCCAAATTTAAGTTTCACTAACAAACTGTAGTTTCACTACAAAGTAAACCAATATGCAAACACGGCATCTGCAAAAGCAAACCACCTAAGCCAAGCACACCACAACAAACCCACAAACAGGTCTAATGAACAGTGAATTTTCAGTATCAAGACCAGAGTGCGCTTGCAGCCCAGAAAGCCAACCGTATCCTGGGCTGCATCAAAAGAAGCGTGACCAGCAGGTCGAAGGAGGTGATCCTGCCCCTCTACTCTGCTCTCGTGAGACCTCACCTGGAGTACTGTGTGCAGTTCTGGTGTCCTCAACATAAAAAGGACATGGAGCTGCTGGAGCAAGTCCAGAGGAGGGCCATGAGGATGTTAAGAGGACTGAAGCACCTCCTGTATGAAGACAGGCTGAGAAAGTTGGGGCTGTTCAGCCTGGAGAAGAGAAGGCTGCGTGGAGACCTCACAGCAGCCTTCCAGTATCTGAACGGGGCCTACAAGGATGCTGGGGAGGGACTCTTCGTTACGGACTGTAGTGGTAGGACAAGGGGGAATGGCTTTAAACTTAAACAGGGGAACTTTAGGTTAGATATAAGGAAGAAGTTCTTCACAGTGAGGGAGGTGAGGCACTGGAATAGGTTGCCCAAGGAAGTTGTGAATGCTCCAACCCTGGAGGTGTTCAAGGCCAGGCTGGACAGAGCCTTGGGTGACATAGTTTAGTGTGTGGTGTCCCTGCCCATGGCAGGGGGGTTGGAACTAGATGATCTTAAGGTCCCTTCCAACCCTAACTATTCTATGATTCTATAAGACCTACTTCCATAACAGACCATGACCTCCAAGAATCTGCTCTTTCAACAACCCTATCTTAGCTAACCCCTATAAAAGACCACTCTGTCTTTTTCAGTTCTATTTCAATTGCAATTAAGTGATGCACACTGAGTAGCCTGTTACCCAAAAACTACTTGATGTAGTAGTACCTGTAGGTCTGGAACATGAGTTCCTACGCGAGGTTATTTTTAGTAGGGAATGAAAGGAAGGTATTTGAATGTGGTTTTGGTCCATCAGGGAAGCCCCCACTTCCAATCCTAATTAGGAGAGGCTAAGAGGGCTCAGGATGGCATAAGGAATAGAGTGAGAACCCTTTTCAATGTTCAACACTGTGTGATGCATATGTACAGAGGCACTTCCCATTGCTGGCTCTTGGAGACAAAGAAAGAGGAATGATGTATAAATAGTTGAGAATGGTTGCTGTGAATAAAACAAGGAGTCCCGTTCTAAGGAAACAGACAGACAATGCTTTGCCCAAGTTGGTTGAAGAATACACAAAATGTAGTCACTCCTAGAAGTCTATTCAAAGACAGTCTCAGCTGACCACCATTTTCCTCTCCACAGAACACATCTACAAATCCAGAAATAAATGAATAATACCACTCCACATTCAACTCCTCCCATACTATTTCCATCATATAATCTACTATGGCTCTTAAATGAAGACTATCTAGAAGACTTGCTTGCAACTATTATGCAAAACCAAACATATACTGTACTACTTGGATATTTGAACACAATGAATGAAGTACTGCTTGCTCACAAAACCATGAAATTCAGAAGAAAACGAGAAGGATCCAGAGGCAGCCTGATAAAAGCAGTTAAGTCTCAAGAACTTGCTACTGCAACAAATCCTCCACCAGGAGAGCACTATGCAACATCATGTACTACCAGCACTGCAAGACCTCTTGGTGGAACTACAATAAACTTGTGCCATCACTAAGTACATAGATGTTAATCAATCAACAAGAGAAAACTTCAGATTCTGACAACTACAATATGGATGAGTGTTTTCTGTCCTAGAACTACAAAGGATGCATTTGTGTAATTCCATTTCCACACTAATAATAACTGGGATTTACTTTTCCCTCAGATCTGAAGGCTTGACCTTTGGTGTCATGTTGCTGCATGATACCAAGCAAGTCCAAATGTTGAAAAGTGCAGAAATGTTATAAAGGCAAAAGCATTCAAGAGACAAGCCCATCCCCTTTATTAGGGTCAAGACACAAAAAATACTTGAAATTTTGTATATAGCTGCCTGAACTTCAGCAGTCTCTAACAGACACTAAATGATACAAGACTTGTAAGGAAAAAAACCCACAAATCTCTGCTGTAGGCAACTGCAAGCACTGCTCATGAACTCTTTTGACAATTATTTTCTGGTAAACTCATCTATATAATGGGTAAACTTGAAAGAAAGAACTGACAAACAAAAAACCCCTACACCAGAACCACAAAGCTATTTAACTGTAGCTCATCCAAGCTTAGAAACCGAGTAGCCCACCAGCATGGCTGAGTTGAAGTACTTTGGAGTAACCCTATATCACGTCTTTGGAATAATTACTTGTGCATGAAGTATAATTAGATGTCATTTCGTGAATCAGTTTAAGCCTTTTTCCCTCCATTTAAACAAAAAATGTCAAGGAAAAAACCGTAAGCACTGCAATATGGAAGTCATACAATAAAAAAAATGAAATCACATATGGCTGTTCAACAAAACAGTCTTTCATCATGAAGCTTATAACCAGCATTAAACCAACCGTGGCATAAATCATACACAGTAAGGAAGAGAAGTTAGGAAACAAGAAACTAGTAGAATGCAACCCTGTATGGAGGCTTGTGTTACATCCTCAAAGGGCAGATTTAATTTGACCAACACGCACAAGTTTAGCATACTTCAGACAGCTACAGCTAGCTGGTTCATCACATGGTCAGTCACTAAAACACAGTCCCCAGGTTAAGTCATCATGGCACCAGCACTGTCAAGAGTTCAAGGAGCATCTGGATAATGCTCTTAGTCATACAATTTAGGTTTAGGTAGTCCTTTGAGGAGCAGGGAATTGGACTCTACAATCCTTAATGCGTTCCTTACAATTCTATGATTCTATGGTACTTGCCTCAGATAATCCTGATCTAAAATCAATTCCATCCTCTGAAAAACAGTATTTGTCATTAATGTCTAAGATGACATTCACGTAAACCTTTTCCTGACTAGTTAAATTAGGAAATGAACTGACAACATGTGGCCACAAAAGCAGGCCTGGTCATCATTTCTTACCCTACAACTTTTATTCAGAAGCTTTAATGTTCTACAGGAAACTGTAACTGTTCTATGTTCTATGGCTAGAAAAGAAGTAGCAGCAAACTGTAACTGAAATAAAAATTGCCAGATTTATGCCAGCATCCAACAACCTGCATGGTAACTGAAGTCTTGTTTGTCAGAACTAACAGAAAGGAAAACTTGATAATAGCAACACAAACTCTGCCAGGGCTAAGAAACCTTGGGAAAGAGCAGCACAGATATCCTCAAAAGCAATGCTGTCCTGTCTGGCAGATATAGCCACACCTAAGAGAACCTAAAACATTAACTCACTTTTCTACTTAAAATAAATGAATAAAAAGGCACACTAGAACAGAATTTCCAACTTACTGAACTCCCTTACAACCATTTTTCAAATGAGGAGAAAAATAGGAGGCCTACCATTAATAAGGTACGGATGATTGCAGCATTTCCTTAGTTCCATCATAGTGTTTAAAAGATTAGGTACATTTGCCTGACCTCCACCCTTGGAAAGAAATGTGAAATTCTTTTCAAGAATAGCACGGTAGTATTTCTTCTGAATATTTGTCAGCTCAACTTCAATGATGGTTTCCTCTTTGGGGGCCAGGTTCTTTTCTACATCCTCCTTGAGACGTCTCAGCATCATCGGCTTCAAAATAGCTTGGAGTTTTTGCACCTAGGAAACACACGTTTAATAAATAGCTGAATTAAAATTGCAAGGCTTCAAATACTTGTTTTTCAATTTCCTCAATTCAAAATCCTTGTTTCCTACCTCAGATCCCAAGTACAGTGCATACATAAAAAAATGTTTCCTCAATGAGCTACAGACTGAGTGCTCACTTCTAAAGCGTACTTCCAGTGTGCAACCCTTCTGTTCAGTGACTGTTAGTAAACAGACCTCACCTGTAACTATGCTTCTAGAGAAGAACAGTATTGCACACCAGTCATGTAGACCTAACCCAAAGTAAGCACTGCTATGTAAGCAAATCTGTCTTACAGACAGATCAAGATCTACAACTAAATTTCTAACCACTAGACACAATGTTTAATACTATTTTTCCCTTATGTCTGCTTCTGATGATTTTCTTACTTCCTTCATTTTGACATCCACTGAAGTAGAAACTACTGGTGCCTGGTCCCAAAATAAAAACATTTTCTTTCTGTGAATTTTATAACACATTGTCCATTTTTAGTGTCTCCAGGTTTTGCAGCATATTCTTTAAGACACATCCTAAATGGGGGAGAGGTGAAGAAATGTTCATTTCCTCAAATACATGGAATGGGATTGCAAGGAATGGAGGAGAAAACCCAAGTCATTAACACATAATCTCTCCCATCACTTGAAAGATAAATCAAATTCCAAAAGAACTAATGGAGTGTCAGCAGAGGAGGCAGCTCTTCCAAACTTGCTGGCCCAAGCAGTCCAGGCTCAAATTCTGCTCATGGCTGATGCCATTATTTTAGTAATATTTCCATGTATGGCTTCACAAGTGTCCAGTTCCGCTCTGCTGACATTTTCAGCTGGCCAGACAAAAGCTACATTAAAAGTTAGGATATATTAACTCCAGCTCAAACACTATATCAACAGGACTACATGGCTTCTGGATCCCAGCTGGCTCACTTCCAGTCAGGTCAGAGTCCATTCTGACTGGCACGCATCTGACTGCACAATCTGGGCAAACATATCCTACGACTCCCTCAGGACACACTATGATTTTTCCAGGAGGTAAGGAGCTGGGGCAGCTACTTTGTAATTACTGTTTTGTAATTTAGACTATTCCCTATGAAAGAGTTGCTCTCAAAGAAAGTTAACAAATTCAAGCAGTCAGAACTTAGAAATACCAGAAATTGATTGTTTAGACAAAACCAACATAAAGTTGTACACAAAAACGCATGTAACCACGAAGTTAGACTATCACAGGGTGCAAAGGGTCAAATTAAGGTGCCTAAATTAAGATGCCATGACAAGATAACTCCTAATGTTAGTTACCTACTGACATTTTAAAACACTTTCATACATCCAAGATGACATACAAATTTCATACATGATCATCAGATGCTTTCACATTCTAGGTCTAAAGCTGCTGAATTGAGGGTCTTCAATTTTGCATTGACTTATGCATTCCTTCTATTGGCCAGCTTGAGAAATCTGTTTCTGAATGAGTCAAAAAAAATCTCCCTCCATTCGATAAAACTCTCAGATGTTAACATCATAGAAGTTAGAGAGGACAGTCCTCTCACTCTGATACTGATGCTCAAGGGAG
Source organism: Nestor notabilis (assembly GCF_000696875.1). Classification (NCBI taxonomy): domain Eukaryota; kingdom Metazoa; phylum Chordata; class Aves; order Psittaciformes; family Psittacidae; genus Nestor; species Nestor notabilis. The sequence continues at coordinate 33,281 of NW_009938623.1, forward strand.
AATGTCAACCAACAAGTTAATTATCTTTGAGGAACTAGAAGTATTTTCATCCAGCAACCGTTACAAGGCACCTCACCCCCGTTTTTAAATACCACATTTTAACAAGGGGAAACCTGTCCTGTTTCTGCATGATCCATGGACAAAGGACTAAAAACCCCAAACACAACAACAACAAAAAACCCTCACAGTAATAAGGCAAATATTTTTTGGTCAAAAGCAGAAAAGTTAACAAAGGACACTTAAGAAAATAAAAACAAACAAAAAGCAGGGATAAAACTACTATTGTCTTTGAAAAAGTAAACAGGTATTATTTGTAAAAGCAAGTAATGAATTTTGGATATAATAAAACGGATAAATTCACAACATTTAAATACAAAAGTGTGCAAAAGAGGTTTACCTGTTCTTCAGTTTTCAGATCACCAAATTCTTGCATGAATGTGGTTTCTGATGGGAAGCGACCTGGTTCCAAGAAGTGAAGCAAGCTAAACAGCTCTTCTACTGTATTTTGCAAAGGGGTTCCCGTAAGCAGCACTTTATGTTCCTGAAAGGTTAAGAATGAGTTGCCTACGAATCCATTTAAATTAATTTTCACTAGAGTAACACACAAAATTCTCTCTTTTCTTTCCCGATATGTATCTCTCATCTTTGCTTCTTCTCCCCACCTCCAACTACTTACTTACAGAGCTTTTAAAGACATTTCTAACTAGTATTGCAGCCTTCCTTCAGCCCAGAAAAATACTTCATTACTTAAGTACCTTGGAAAGTCCTCCTAATACAAGAGCCTTTACGGATCCACAGCATCCTAGACCTTCCACAAATACAGTGAACTTCAAGCAGCAAAACAACAACTGAACTAATCCCATCCCTTCCAGCACAAATCCATCAATTTACAACATCTCCACGAGATCTCAGTGCATGAATCTTTTCAGGGCTGGTGTCAGTTTCTAACATAGGAAATCTGAAGCAGAGTCCTACTTTCCATCCACACACAACAGAGCATGAGTGGCAGAGACAAGAGTAAAAGTTGCATACTGCTTTAGAGAAGGAGCCCGGAGAGGTTAAGCAACTAGCCCAAAGTCAAACATGAATTTAGCAGTAGAACAAGAACTGACATGAGAAGTCCCATATCTCCACCTGCAGCCAGGCCTATAAGCTCAGCTTTCCCCTAACAGCAACCATAGTAAGCAAAATAAACTGTACACAGCATTTTTATAAACTATCATTCATTAAGCCTCAAGATTCCAAGAACAGTATTGTTTAACAGACAGGGAAAAAGAATAATCTTATTTTCCTCTGTGCACTTAATACAAGTATTTTGTGCAATTAATGTAATGCCTATTTAGGTAAGCATCAGAAACCAACTCACTCTTCCCTTCCTTAGTCAGTCTGAAAGAACATCTTTATGGCCACACAACAAGATACCACTGAAGCTGACATTAATGCAGAGCAGTTTAACTCTCGCACACATTTGACCACCTGAGCATGCTATATCTTTAAGTAAGTGTCTATGTGAAGTCACTATGGAGTAAGTCACATGAAAAGAGAGAAATGAAAGAACAAATTAATCTTAATAGAATCCACATAATTCTAGGTCTAAAACAATGAAGAGGCTTACAAAACATCAGCACTCAAAAAATGGAAGGTATCATACCCTTCCAGGTGTTTTAAAGACCTTCTCAGACGCTTTCCCTCATTCTTATCAGCAGTTGATGATTTTACTTGAGAAGAAAACCTCTTATTTACTTTTTGATGAAATCATAAATCATGAGTAATAAAAATGCAGAAGATGCAAACGTAAGAAATGCACACACTGACCAGGTCCATCATCTTGAGTCCTTCCAGTAGCTTACAATTCCTGTTCTTCAGCCTGTGGGCCTCATCGATGACTACGCAACGCCATGGAATGTTGCGCAGCTCTGGGCAGTCAGTCAAGATCATTTCAAATGTCGTGATAATGGCATGGAACTTGTAAGATCCCTTTATCACACGACCCTGGAAGGAACAGCAAAAGTTTAAGTAAACTCCCTGGCAAGGAAAGGAAGTAGATTTGTTTAATCTTTAAAATTCACTCTTTAAAAATACAGGACAATACAATGGGCAAGGCAGTGAATGAAGTAAATGAAGCCATTACTGCTGACTCAGTGAGGGAATAAAAATGTTTATGTTTACTGCTGGCTTCATGCTAGCTATGTTTTTAATCTGGTAAAAAGGCCCACAAAATCACTGCATATTCATTACAAAGATGTTATACAAGTATTTCAGTTGTAATTCATGTGGATTATACTAATGCCTTGATGCATTAATGTATTGCTGCAACACTCATAAAAGCTTTTCCAACTCTGTCAAGAGAATTTTCTTTAAATTAAAGGTATGTGACAGCCCTCCCAAACAATCCAAATAAGCCGTAAGTACATTAAGGCTTCATATTTACGACTATTAGAATATTTGGCTCCAAATAAACAGTAATTTTTTTCCTAGTGGACATGCCCGCATACATTTCCTTGGTATTTTTGTAAATTTGTGTTATGGAAAGTTCAACAGGACAATTTACTTGATGTCTGGCATATTCACTATTTATTTTGTTAGTTAAGGGTCTTATTTTCAGGGCTGGTGTTAAGATTCTGTTGCAAATAAACCCTTCCCTGAATAAACTTTACTGAAGATCACAGAATGAACATCTTTCTGACATTATGCTATATTTCTTCCCAATGTTGTTCAAAGAAAAACATAACTTCGTATCTCCAGTGTCACCGGGTCTGCACAGAAACACACTCTAACGACGGGCCTCATACAACTTCAAAACTATTCTACGTTTTCAAAGCAGGGCTGCATCATGGGTGGTGTACTGAATACATTTCAAAAGAAAACAGGTATTTACAGAAAGGTGACCATTTCTTTCTTCAAACATGTGCAAGTCTGAATCCTTTTATAAGTGACCTGCATATAATCCCCTCCAAACTGTGGGGATCAGAGCTGGCTACTGACTCCCTGAAATGATGGGAAACCTGACACCCCGAACTCCGGATTAAATCTGACTATGCACATCAAGAGTGTTTCAGAGGAAGTAATGACCTGTTCAACAGTGCTTTCTCATGGCAGTCCAGAAACACTTATCTTCTTAGGGAGAAGAAATTGTTACCTAACGAACAGCAGAAACACTAAGTGGGCAACCTAAAGAGCCAGCAAATGCTGTAACCTCTTCATGAGCCAGATATAACTAAAAATACAAGAATGCAGGAGATTCTTTCCAAGTAGTGGAAAACACTTTCATGAGCAACCTAGCGGCCGTACGGCAAGTAATGTTCTTCAAAAATTATCACTGCATAAAAGCAGTGCATCCAGGTGAAGCAAAAATTGTAAGAGGGACCTTTGATTATATACTTAGAGCTGTCTAAATCTCAGATTAAAAAATGCATAGTGGTCTTGCCACAGGAGCTCACATTATTTGAAAGACAGTCAAATGCTGTACTGAAGAACACAGTAGTAAATCAAGAAACACAGGAATTTATATCAATTTACTCATAGAAGTTCATCCATTTCAGGAAATCAATCTTCCTCATAGGCAGCAGTTTCCTGTGCTGTTCGGGAAATTCTTCTGGAAGCAACTCAAGCAACAGAGAGAGCCACAAGGTACAACAATTTCATATGAATAGAGAAGTTCGGTTATGCTTTGAGGTATTACCTCTTAGCAAACCAAGAAGATCAACTGGATGTGTGTAAAGAAGTGGACTTCTAAAAAGATGTACATTCCACCAGCGGGAACTGTGAAAGATTATTATGGTCTTTTCCCAACCAACCTCAGGCTCCCCTTTGAGGAACAAGAGAACAGATACAAGAAATGTGCACAGTAACCAACTACAGTTTTTCAGATGCCTTCTGGCTAAGTCACAGTGACTTTGTAAAATGGAATTCGATGTAATCTTTGGTGAAAGACAGTCTCTACTAGTGAAACACTGCCTTAAAGTGCTGCACACTAACCATTTGTTACAGAAACCTGAGGTAATCCTATGCTGATAACACGTTCCCAGAGCAGTAGCTTCTCAGCAAGGCAGAAAACCATACAAACAAGAAAATACTCTAAACCAACACCCACTGAGCCAAAAAAGGAAAGCCAGAAAAAGTCCTGAACATGGACAGAATTGAGCTGACATCAACCAAGGACAGAGTATTCTGTTTCTACATGTGAGCCAGGTGGTTTCTCTTCTTAGTCCTCATTACACTGCGAAGTAAAATTTCCCTCTCAAGCAAGTCAACTGTTTTGCAGGGCTCTGTCATTAGTTTTATTTGACATACATAGTTTTTCTCACCTTACAATAGAACTCTTTATCAGAGGTAGAACACTACAGAAAAGCAACTGGTTTATTTGATATTCCAACCAAGGAAGGGCCCCAGAAGTTCCATTCAGTTATACGGCTCAAGAACAGCCAGGACAGGCTCCTCTACATGACCCTCACAAGCGGTAGGGCAGGAAGGGATACTAAGGAATATTCTCTGGAAGTAAGGTGTGTTTGGTGTTGAAGTCACAGCACTGCAGAAATGTATTCTGTTATTGACTACTCTCTAGCTTTTCACAACTTGACTGTGGTTATTGGTGTTGGCTCTGACGAACCACTCTACTTCAGATGGGGCAGGTGCTCCTTACACATGCTATCTCTTATTATTGCCCTTCAAAGCTACGCAGACTTCCTCAATTTTCTATCATCTTTTTGAGAAACAGCTGAAGAGGCCTTTTTCCACGTTAAGACCTAAAAAAGCCGAAGATGCCGATGGCTGGGTTGAGGTGGTCTGCAAGAAATGTTACTGGCAAAGCCTGCCTTCTTTCTCTCCCTGCTCACCCCTCATCGTACACCCGCTGATGGTACTTTAGAGGATGCCAGACTGAACACTACATGGATTCTTTTTGTCAGAACATGAAGAGACTTTTTTCCCCCCTAATTCAGTCTCTACCATGTGTTACACAGCTGACACAGTCTTAAAAAGAATGGAACACAGAAGGTGATTTCACGACACATCTAAGCTAGCTGCCACCAAAAGGATGAGTTCACTCCATTTCTCCTTTATCCCCAACCATGACAATTGTCTGACTCTCCTCTTAAGGCAGTTCAGGGAGCAAAGCTAGCAGAAAATGATTCATTTTTCTGTGCTATGAGTGCTTTATCATTACTCGCTATGGGGTCAAATGACTGCCATGGTCATTGCAAGAGGCAAGTTAAGACTATAGCAACAGGGGGAACAAAACTTTCTGCAGCTTCTTGCCTTAGATCCTCTTAGGTGCCTTTAGACCAGTGAAATGATGTTGCCAAAATAACACTAAATCTGCACAGTGAGATTTTTCTGATTACATTCCTTCAGGTTTCATGCTACCCAACTGCTGCATCCTAAGGAAAAGAACACGCTGAGAACAAGCGCCACTTAAATAATAAACAAATATGACTTCTAACATAGCAAAAACTTCAGTAGAGACAGTATTTGTATAAAGCCAGTTTTTTAAATTTGGTATGAAATATCCATCTCTGGTAAGAAATAATTTTCAAACCAGAAGTACAAATCAATTCCAATTCATTTGTGTATTATACATCTAAGCAAGAAGCTAACTGTGATTATTATCCTAAGGAATGACAGGCATTAGACTTCAGTGGAGCAACTGTTATTCAAATCAATCTTCTTTAACACCATATATATGATTTTGATTTGAAACTTTCTTCAATAAATTGCTGAGAAAATGGTTATTTTCTAGGCCAAACAGATGTAACTTCTAACTACTATAAATTACAAAGTATTGCATGTGATTCTATGTCCGTTCGCCTTAATGGCATGTCAAATTGTTGTGCCCCAGTCATCACCTTCAAAACAATTTCTGATCAGTTCTTTCCCTGTAATAGCATGTTTTCTATTCAGCAACCTCCACCCTAGCTTTGCTCCCAAGACTCCAGTTTTTCAACACTCAGGACAGGAAGTGAGTACTAGGCAGAACTGGACAACCCACCCCATTACTGACGAAGAGAAGAATGCTGTAACTTTTCTACTCTTTAATAAAGATTTCTTTCTTGCTAAACACTTGCACTACACTAGCCCATTTAACCACAGCCTCACAGTACAAACTCATGTTTAACTGCTCATGCATCATGACACAAAGGGATCTGCATTTGTCTTAACAGCCTTCCCAGAACCAAGCTCTCCCTACTCCCTATAGCTCTACCCCACTCCCTATAGCTCTACCCCACTCCTCGTCCACAGACAGCCCTATATTTAGCTATTCTGAGTATTGTTAGCTTGGATCCAATTTATTAAGTAACACAGCTTATTCCGTATCTGCAAACTGTCTTAATTATTTACCACTCTCCCCATCTTTGTGTCATTTGAAAACTTCCTCAGTAATGATTTTATGTTTTCTTTCAGGTCATTGATAAAAGTGTTATATAGCTCATGGACACGAACCAATCCCTTAAGAACTAAGCTGGAAATGCAAATCATTTCTCATTTACAATTACATCAAGAAATATCAGTTAGCCAGTTTTAAATCCACTTAATGTGTGCCATATTGATTTTATATCATGCTAGTTTATTAATCAAAATATCCAGTGGCATAAAATCAAATGCTTTACAGAAAATCTAAATGTATGAATTCACCACTATCACTTCTTTAAGCTCAGCTTGAAATAACACTCCACGATATATCAAATTTAAGTGAGGACGATTATGCTGACTTGAAACAACATTCAATGTACATGCATTATTTTCCCCCAATCCTGTTTAATTACCCTTGGCAAAGCCGTGCACATAAGTGTAGAGACTTGTTGCTCTTTATAGCTACAGTTTTCCAAATGATTCTACCCAAAATTTTTTATGTACCTGCTTTCCTTCTCTCAGAAGAACTATTCAACCCGAGCACAGTAACACAGATTCAAAATACATCTGAGACATAAAATTTGATAAAGAAACATCAACAAGTTCAATTTCTGCACAATGGTCTTTTCCTGGAATGGTAGGCAAAGATTGATTTTTAAGCTTAGTTCCAACTACAGTAGTTTCTCCATTAAGAATTCTTTCTGCCAGCTTTCCTCAGGAATGCAAAGCAATGAAAACCTTGCATGAAACAATGAAACCCTGAACAAGAGTTGCACCAACAACTCTTGGTCCCCTTTCTGTTTCCAGCCTATCTCGTGGCTACTATTAAGAAGTACTCTCTTTATTAATTCATTATTAGCTAAAACCTACTGTATCAGTATAACAAACCCAATCAATGCTTACATTAATAAACAACAGTAAAGCACATACAACAAAGAGAAAAAGAAAAACCATGAAGAGCTTTTACCTGTGGATCTTTGAAATACATTTCATACAACTGAATGGTCCGCCGGCTTGCTTGACTCCCATGATACACAACCACATTCAATTCTGTCCAGGTGCGGAACTCCCTTTCCCAGTTGGGAATTGTGGACAATGGTGCAATAACCAAGAAAGGACCATGGATTCCTTTCAAATATATCTCATAGAGAAACGTAATGGACTGGATAGTCTTCCCCAACCCCATTTCATCTGCTAAAATGCAGTTTCGTCTGAAAACAATAATAAAACCCGTCTGAATGAATCCTTCATAACTTAAAACACAGAAAATCAGTAAGGAGCTAAACTGACTAACCCAGAAATTTTCTAGAATGGCAAGTTTACACTGAAAAGGCATCATAACCTTTTTGCATTTTAAATGTTATGATTTGTGACGCAAAAAGCATGGATATATTCATTTTATGAATCTCTCAAGTTCACATGGGAGAGAAAGGGGCACCAAGGGTGCACGTGAACACATACAACACATGCAAAAAAGCATTTGCTCGAAGAATTTGAAATATTCATGTTTAATACAACATTATGTTACCCACCCAAAATTCATTTGTGTATCACTCCTGCGACAAAAAATGAGACATATAAATAATTCTAAAACCTCGCTTTAAAAGATTACTTTATAAGGTTCTTGATTCAAAAAGAGGATTGTTTTCAATTGTTTCCAAGCTTTCCCAAAGCAGAATACAGGAGTAAGCAGTATTTTACGTACGTGTTGTACCAATTGAAAAGAAGCCAGTTTACTCCCTCCAACTGGTATTCCCTGAGTTTGTTATTGTTTTTATACTCCCTGGAACTCTCCGATTTCTTCCAGTCATCGGCAGGAGGTCGCTCCTGTTTCAAATACAGCAAATCCCATTAGTGGTTTCTGAAAGACCACATTACTTTACTATTTTCAAATAAAATCCTCTAAACTGAGCCAATTCTTACCACACGCTCCATTTCTGGCTCCCTAGACATCAGTTTCTCAAACTCTTCAATCTTTGCTTGGTCGATGTCTTGCTTGAGCTCCCAAGTGCTGTCTTCATAAGGAAGTGAACACCATTTCACCAGATAATGTGTTACAGGCTTTGTTAAGACAAAAAATAAGATTACATCACAATTTAGAAAGAATAAAAGTGTAACCATTTTGATAGGAGATCTGCAGGCTAGATAAAATTCGAACAGCTTTATCAGACCTGAATGTCTGTATCAGCCAAAAGGACAAGGAACAGCAGGCTGACACCTTGACAACCTCAGTAAGATCAGAAGGCACGGAATGCAGCTTACCACCAACACAAGCATACTACTACAACTGAAATTGCTAAGGTTAGACTAAAATTTAGAAGTAAACCAATATTCATCATCCAACTGTTACCATTTCTGTGTTTACCATGTATTTCAACAGTCAACTGTTTTTTCTTATCCATGTCATCAGAAACTTCCCAGCAGGCAACCCAACCACCACCACTCCCTGACAGAGCATTATGGAAACGCTGTCAGTGAAGCCTTCTATTTGACAATGGCCAAAATGGAATCTGCTGGGAGACAAAGTGATCTTGCTCTGCAGAACAGGTCATTAAAAAGTAAGAAACAGTGAATTCAGGACCTCTTCTGCCACAGGTAGTCTAAACAATGTCTAATCTATTATGACATTGAGCTAAGATTCTTGCAATTTTCATTTGGACAATCATATTTCTACAGTATTAAGTACCACCTTAGACCTATATATTAGAGGGTTTTGGTGGTGGTGGTGTGGTGGGTTGTTTTGTCACTTTTCAAATACAGGTGACATAAGTTTAGAATTCTCACTTAACTTTATTTTTATTTTTAAGTTTATTTATATTCTCACTTTCCCTCTATTTTAGGAAAACTACTGTAATAGACAATGTTTTCTCAAACACATTCCTGTTTTCTACACTCATACACCCTGGTAGCTTCTGAAGTGTTCAATGTATTCACACTTCTAAACAAAAAATTCTAACCGTGATGCCCATACGACTACAGATGCACTGTAAGTTTTATTTACCTCTCCATTATCATCTGTGCTACGTGAAAAATCCAGGATTCGATCAACTTCGACATAATCTGGATTAAAAAGCTCATCATCAATCTGTTCAAGGAGGCAAAAAATATGAAAGATATCTCTATTAGCCCTTCCTGAGAGGAAAAATTATTATATATTTCACCAGGCAATAATATTTTGGGTCACGGTGACACAGAATTTATATTTGGCAAACTTCAACATGTTAATTGAAATGCTACAATTCAGCAAGATCATTCCCCGTGAGGGAATCAGACTTCTCAGACTTTGTTAACTGGGCCTCTTAATTACTGTGTGAAACCTTTTACTGTGAGAGAATGTTTAAGAATATTTTAAATGAAGTGTGAAATTACAATTCACTAATGAGCAATCGAAAAGGCTTATGGCATGCAATGCATTTAGCATTCTTGAAAACTACAGCTTGCAATAAAGAAATTAGAGCCTTGTACACTAAGTGCCTTTGGATTATTTTAACTACAGGAACTGTCTAACTGCTTTATAAGCAAGATTCAAAGACTATTATTTCAAAAACACAGAAAACACACTGCACGCATACACAGTTTCTCAAAAAAAAAATCATGACTTGCTATGTTCTTATCCCTTCAACAATTTATGGGATTCTCTTGTACACAAAAGTGTTATGTTTCTTTTTATACTTTAAAGATCCTCTTCAATAGAAAAGGCAGACAAGAGGACTAAAGACTATGTGCATTTTGATAGCTTTTTCTAAAACAAGAACAAATTCCAAGTATTTACAATAACTTGTACCCACTTGGAAACAGATTAAAAAAAATACACATAAATAAGAAGGAATTCCAGGCATCTTTACCTAGAACAGATGCAAGTTTACAATTTGCAACAGGTTTTGTTCAGATTGAACGATATAGTAAATATAAACAAACAAATACAGTAGCACATGAACCTATTGCGTTGGGGTTATTTTCCTCAAAAGACATTTTACTGAACAGAAAGCTTTCAGAGACAAAGCAGCGGATCTGGTCTTTTATTGACAGGACCCCTGCCACACTACTGCTTATGGCTCTAAGTGAAATTAAATTGATGATAAAAAGCTTAGAATCCCTAGTGAGCGGCAGTCCATAACACAGAAAAATGTGATGAGTTTTTCTAGCATAATCAGCTCCTGAGAAAAGAGAGCTGGTACTGATTCAGTAAGAGTCATGCTTACAGAGCAAAACCCCACTCACTTACAGAAAAAAAAAAAAACAGTAAAAAGTATACAGTCCGGACAGATCACTTGAGATTCATAAACTTGCAAGACTTGGATCAAGAATGGTTATACTTTATACCAGAATAAATGCCACTGACATGTCACACAATCATTAAAAATCTTCTGCTTCTATACAGAGCAAGAAATCATAAAAATACTCCTTAAATACTTAAGAAAAGAGAGAAGGAGAGGGAGAAGAAGAAGGAAGGAGCAGGAGAAGGAGCAGGAGGAAGAAATCGTACTTCCGAAAGGAATTTGTTCTGGCCCTGTTTTGCCTTAAACCGCTTTATCTTCTGCTGAATTCTCTTGTCTTTATCCAGCTCTTCCACAGATGCCCACTGACAATGAAGGTAAGAACTGGAAGATGAAACAGAAAATCTTACTCAAAATTATGCTTCCATTGCATCCTCTATGCATCCCACTAGTATACTTCCAGCACATGGTTGTGCCAAGTTTGGAAAACTGCACTCTATCTTCTTCATCATACAGGTTATTAACAAATCATCTTTATGGAAGTAAGTACACTTACTGATGGAGAACGTTGACAATAAATAAAAGTAACTCCCATCCACAATTTAAATACATACCCCATACACCTAGTGTTTGGCACAGAGCTAAGATGATTTTTATTGGGCATACTCAAAACAATTATTATACAAGACATTTATCATCAATGCCATTATTTAACACCATATCCTAGCAAAGAGTAGGGGTTTTAGAAGTTAATGAAAATACTCAAATATTTTATATACTAAGATGCTACATACTGGCTTTTTGTGAGAACAGCATTGTAATTAAAAGTTGCATTGGGGCCAATTTTGACACTGATATAAAAGAAAAACCCTTGTAAATGTAGTTCCATGGTAATAATTCATCTTCAAGAAAACACAAAAGAACAGCATGTTTGCCAAAATGACTAGTCCTACTTTATAAATTTACAGCCTGTCAGAAGTTATATTGCTAAGAAGTCCAAGACATGAAGAGTTAATACAAAAATTAGATGTCCCTGTAATAAAACTAAAAAAAAAAAAAGCATAATTAAGCTATTAAACATCATGCAATAATCAATATAGTGCAAAAGGTACAAAGGTAGCATCATATTTAAAGTGAAACCTATCTGCAGTTAGGTGCAAGAAACCCACTTTAAACATATCTATATCTCAGACGGAAAATTTGCTAAAATTAAACAAGATATGCTGTTTTTCCAAAAGAAAAACAAGCTTATCCAGCTGTGAAGTATCTTATCATAGAATCATAGAATAGTTAATACTGGTTGCACTGCAGTTTCAGAGCCCAGAAGTGAGACAATATGCTGCTCTCGCCACTATTACATCCCTCTTATGGAGGGGCAGCTATCTGCTGGAATACTGGAAGCCATCTAGTTTGTTATCTTGGACATTTTGTTGAACACAAATCTTGTTTTTGAAACACTGTGAAGGATTATTTTGAGTATGCAGACACAATACTTTACGGCTGCAGTTAAATTTACACATATACATACATATGTGCTGCAGGCATAATGAGCCTTAAAGTTTTTAATAGCTGAGTAATTTTACCTACAGATTTCATTTTGGGGAGAACACAAATTAAGAGGACACTATCAAATCCAGTACCACCAATGCAAGGATTTCCCTGTTTATATGCTACTGTTTTGGATTAAACATTTCTAATGTTTAAAGTTGGATAATAGCAGTTATATCACTAAGAAAAACAGTTTTTAAAAAGTACTGGGAAGATACATGAACATAGAGGACAGTAATCAAACCTTAACTTTACTTACAAGTTTTTGTACTTTACATAGAATTCCTCTACTTCTACCTCCTCTCCATTCTCCATCTATAAGAAAAGAATTGTTGAAACGTGAATCAAACCACTAAACAGCTCAATTCAGTTAATGATTAAAACTCACTGAAATACAGAACACGATCCCCACATAGAGAGACAAGTGGAGGTGTAGGAAAGCCTTTGTGGGGGGAGGCCATGGGTGAGGAGTTTCCTCCAGCAGCTTACCCAAGTACATACTGCACTGCTTACTACAACTTCCAAGACATGAATCATCTGAACTCCTCCCTAACCACATGCAGCTTCATTCACAACCTCACCCCAAACCTGGCTTTCTGCCAAACCCACAGTGTTAAGTAGAAGCCAAGTGTACCATTTTCTGAGGCAGCAGCCAATTAGCAACTGCACTCCTGAATGCCATATGTATTATTTTTGGCTGGCTCATGGCAACTTTACATTGTGGGTTTTGTAATGTTTTAAAAAAGAGTTTTAAAGGGGGTTTATTCCTCCATATAGTTAATAACTCCAAACAAGAAGCCATATAAAACTAAACCTTATACCTCTGCTAGAATTTTAGTGCATCAGTGTTCATGGCTTTAGTTTTACTCAATGGTGCAATTAAATTCACTCAGGCAAGATGTCTCACATACAGAGCAGCCAAATTAAATTAACACCCAAAAACTACATTTAAAGCAAGGTTAAAGTTGTGATATAAACCAGCAAAACCAAGGGCATTCACTGCTAAGGGTTGAGACTACCCTTAACTCATCCCTAGTGCCAAAGTATTGCATAACATATGGCATGTAATACTTTGTTGAATTACTCCTGAACCCAGCCATAGGACAAACTAAGGACAGTGCACCAGGCACACGTTTAGAATTCAGTTTATGTCACAACATTAACGGTTTGTGTTTGCTAATGAACTTTGGAACAATTTTAAATAGAAGAGGATTTTCTGCTTTACAGAATTCATCAGGGACAACATCATCTGTAATAAATAACTGTATGTAGTGCTAAACAGACAAAACTGTTCCCCCCTGTGTAAGCCCACACCCTCCATTCTTTTTGTATAAAGAAATAAAAATATATAAGTAAGAGATACTACTCTGAATCTGGAACTTGAATTGCCATTCTCTCTCGAAAAAAAACAACAGTAGCAGGTGCATTAAACTCTGTTCTAGCACAGTAAAGAAAATGTTAATGCATTCCTAATCCCTGATTTCCATAGTATTTCTTCTCTTCCAGACTAGCAAGGGATTTTATCATTTTAGTGTCTGTATCACTCCAGTACAGTCTGCTTGTGTTCCTTTCTAGAAAGGCAACGCCAGCTTCCACCTAGCTCTCTCTGAAGAAATGGAAGAGAAGGTTCTCCCGGCACTACTTCTTGATCTTCTTGAATCCTCTGTTGAAGAAGATAAACTATCCTCTAACCCTAAGCAGAGAAGAAGCTTCTCTGTCACTTACAAAGCTACTGTCAAAAGGAGCAGTTTGAAGATGATCAGAATTTTTTGATAAATAAAAGATTTTAAAGGGAGTATTTCTCAATCAGGTATTCACATTTAGAGGTCAAACTGTATTAAAAAAAGAAGTATTAGAAAATGGGAGAACCCATTATCTGAACCTACCAACTACCCTGAGGCAATACCACTCTTTAACAAAGTCATCCCTAATCTTAAGGCATTAACTTTTTTATTTTCTGAAATGTATTATGGCCAAGTCTCTTTGATTAGTTTTAAATCAGAATCCTTTGAGATGCATCAATCTTACAATGACAACATGGTTAAACACCTTTATACAAAGGTTTCATATTAGCCAATTTAGCTCCCCTCAAGAGCATTTCAGTCAAGTGCATTTTCTGTCAACTGCCAACTTAATAATAATTTACAATGTAAATTTTGATAAATCCTGTAACCCTCAGGAGTAAAATGAGTACTTCTGTATTGTCTGATAGGTAATAACTGGCATTTGTTATTATATGTTCTATGAGTGTGAATTGTGCATCAAAGATTCACCTAACCAAAGTGTAATTCTGAAAAAAGTCTTTACAAAATCTTACTCTGGCATTCATAATTGTGGCCAGAAAAAAAGGATAATCTAATCAATTTACAATCACCAGCACTCAAACTGGGCTTAACAATACATTGGTTCAGGACATATGAGACAGATGCTTACGCCTTTGACATCACTGTCTAATCCCCACCACACAGACATTGACACTAACCAGACAAAAAGGTGAGACAGGAAATTAATGTAAAATTTTCCCAAAACTGATTATGCAGACATCCTAAAACAGTGCATGGCAGAGTTGGACAATGCAGGACACTTCAACTTAAAATTGCCCAGGTGCAACCATAACTGACAATCTGAGCCACAGTCTCCGCAGATAACTGAAGATAGAAATGATCCCTCCCTTCAAGCAAATACTTAAAAGAGCACATAATTTTGCACTGCCATGGCCACAGAAGTGATACAGTAATACCTGCTAATGCAAAAAATATTTGAGCAAGCCACTCACGTGCAGAGACAACAGCAAGCTTAAAACACAGAACAAAACCCCCAAAAATATCAAGTGCTAGAAAAGTAGCAGAACACATTAATTACAGATGCAAAGCAACACATAAAAAGCAAATAACCTCAACTGATACACAGCACGAGATTGTAAACTAATCAGTCTGTGGATGAAATGCAGGCATTTGAAGACAGGCTGAGAAAACTGGGGCTGTTCAGTCTGGAGAAAAGAAGCTGTGTGGAGACCTCACCACAGCCTTCCAGTATCTGAAGGGGGCCTACAAGGATGCTGGAGAGGGACTCTTCATCAGGGACTGTAGTGATAGGACATGGGGGAATGGGTTTAAACTTCAAACTTAAAAACAGGGGAAGTTCAGGTTAGACACAAAGAAGAAGTTCTTTACAGTGAGGGTGGTGAGGCACTGGAAGAGGTTGCCCAAAGGAGTGGTAAATGCTCCATCCCTGGCAGTGTTCAAGGCCAGGTTGGACAGAGCCTTGGGTGACATTGTCTAGTGTGAGGCGTCCCTGCCCATGGCGGGGGGTTGGAACTAGGTGATCTTAAGGTCCTTTCCAACCCAAACCATTCTATGAGTCTATGATTTGTACATAGTTCACTTAGATCTAACTCTCACCATGTATTGGTAGGCAGAAATTCAGATGTGTAACACGCAGGTACTGTGTTCTACATACTCCCATCTTTCCATAATATCTGCTATTTTTGCTGAACAGCAAGTTTGGTTCTGGACATCCCTTTTTAAAGTTAAGGAGCAGAAATTCAAAGAGGTCTGAAGCTGACCAAGAAAATAATTAGAAAAATGAGAAATTTCCACATACAAACCGAAGACGTCAGGACAGTGATGGTCTGGAAA
>NW_009938623.1:49060-54066 GCF_000696875.1 Nestor notabilis
CAAAATGAAGGAGTATTCAACAGAATTCAAAATTCTGTATTAAAAGCAACAGGGAAAGACATTGTCTCTTACACTTCAAACATGAATTAAACTGATTTCTACATTTTTTTCTGTACACTTCAAAAATGGTTGAAAGTACAGTGCTGCATCTTATCTGTTAACTCCAAAACTAGACTAGGGCTAGTTCTGAGAAAACCAGCATAATTTCATGATAAGAAAAGTGTATTCATTATCTGATGTCCTTTACTTGAATGCAACATCTTTGTTACAACGTAATCCACTGAAAGGTTTCCTAGTGAAGCCTTTCCTCATGTTTATTTTACGCACCAGTCTTGGTCACAGCAATTTTACTTTGATTAGTAATCTAAAAACCAGGGTTTTGATGACGTTAGTAAGAGTGTAAAAGACCTTTAATAAAAGCACAGTTGGATACTTCAGATGTTAAATATTAACATCCTGACATCCATTTTTTTTGGATTTTGGAGAGGAGGGTTGGGGAGAAGAGCAGCAAAAGAAGAGACACCCCTCAAACCTGCAAATACAATCCATAAAAAACATTAAAGAAAGAGCTCAAAATATAGCTTGCCTCCAGCAGAGCTTGCAATCAAAGACATGTAGGCAGCAGATCAACCACTTCCCACAAACTGCAGCAAAATACACACTCCCCATGAGTAATCACACCTTTGTTTGCAGGGGAGAGGAAGAAGAGAAGAATAATTGGTGAAAAACAGCTTCCAATGTGAAGACATTTATGAAAAGACCACATTCTCCTCTCCTGCCTAGTAGAGAATCAGGACAACTAATTACTGAGTTTATATTACATCAAGCTTAACAGAAAAATAAGCCTATGGTTTAAATGCAAAACATAGCTCTAGACTTCAGAAAAAGCCCTAGAAGTTCTGTGCTGTGAAAGATGCAGGAACAGGTCAAATTCAATCACAGCCGGTCATGACATCACATGAATTTAGGTTTACGAAGCTGTAAATGATGTTATAACAGTAGTAATAAAATCAAAACACTGCACCCCCCAAAAAAAAAGCCCCCCAGAACACCACAACATTAAAAAGGTAATACATTAATAAAGGCAAGTTTCCCTCCTCCAATTTAAATTAACACTTTGAGGAAATGAAGTATTTGTGGTTAACTAAGATCAACATCAGTAGCACATCTGTATTAACCAGTTTCCTGTCCAACTGCAGTACAAGTCAGAGAATGAGCTGCACAAATAGTCTATAAAATATAGGAATGCCCTTTTTACAAGAAGTTCTTTTCTACTTCCTCCTCTGAGTTTTAATAGTTTGCAAGTGCAAAGGCTAATCAAGTTGTGAAGCAGAGCAGAAGATTCTATAAGCAAAACAAGAATATAACTAGCAACCAGGGCAGAAATAAAAGAAAACCATACTTCTTTCACCACTTAACATAGTGACAAGGAACCTATTAACCACCTGTATATGCAATATTGTTTATCGCACGTGAAGTTATTTTAGCTGCTAAGCACAACCTCTATCAAAAGATATAAAAGTCATGGACAGGGATTTTTCTTTACTAGAAAAGGCAGAAACTTAGGATGCGGTAGAGCTCTCACTCATCAAACTCCCATGAAAACACCACTGTGAAGAGCACCATAGATTTTGCCCAGATATATTTGCAAAAAACAAAATTCTCACTTGGAAAAAATGCAAGCAAAGAGTAAAAGACTAAATAAGCAACCAGTCTTACGTATGTCGATCCCAAAGCATGTTAAATATCATCGAAGGACACTTTCCTGCAACCACCTCTATTCAATTAAACAGTTTTTGAATTTAGAGTATCTATCCGGGGTATTTTAAGAACTTAAAATGAAGGACTTGTGAAAGGTGTTTGGTTTGGTTTACCTTTTTCTTGACAGAACGGCTACTCATTATTTTCTCCACAACAGGGCCTTCAGCATCAGCAGATTCCTACACCGTAAATACCATACAAGAGTTACGGGAGTGCATCTTTGTTAATTAAAGACTTTTTTCATTATTAGAACTTCAAGTAATTTTTTTTGCAACAGGAATTTAATACACAGGAGGGCTTATTCCCCCTCACACAAGAACTTAGAGGATTCAGACAGATCTAATACCATAATAAAGGAGTGAAGGATACTTGATTAAGCCCATTTTGAAGAGCTAACACAACTCTAGCTTTCTCAGAAAGGCTCACATGCACAGATAATAACCACATGGGCTGTTTTTGCCTCTCCTACAATAACACACACTTTCAGCACCATACAGTTTAAAGACTAGATGATGTTCAAAAACTCTAGTTGGCTGTGTAAGTGTTGACACAATAGGTATCAAAATTGCCTGCAATTCTGTATTACATTAATTACTCTAACAACTGCAGGCAAACCTACCAAATTCTCCTTCTGGTAAGGCACAATTAACAATGGAGATAACGGGGTATTTCACAGGGCTTAACAAATTGCCAAATGAAATACCAAGGAACATGTATATATTCTCCAATAGGTCATCAGTTAAGTGAAGTAGTTCTCTGAAAAAGCACTACAAAACAATGAGATTGTTACAACAGTCATTCCTACATTATTACCCCTCATCTTATTCAAACTATTTTATCCATCATTTACATTGCACAGAGAATAAAGTGTACCCTGCTGGGTACTACAAGGCAGTAATTTCATAAGGGGGTTCTTACGGTGCCTAGCAGCAGGGGAGAAGCTTGAGTGGTTTATTAAAGTCACAGAAGCCAGACCACTGAATTCACAGAAGTAAATTCGAGATTCCTAGCAGTCCAGTTTACGTTTCCTTTAGACAGAGACCATTAATTTCAAAGAACTGCGTCAAACTACATATCATCAGCTTGTAAACAAAGTCATAAATTAATGTACTCTTTAAGAATGTAAAAAGCTAATGCCTTTCAGGCACACTGTGCCAGCTATGGATGAGTATTACTCAGGAAAAGGGCCCATATTTGAACAATGAATGCTGCAGTTTCAGCCACCTTTACAGTCTGTTTGTGTCTGACCTGTTGCTCTGACTGAGAAGTGTTTGAAGGAGAGTCTCTTCCAGCAGCATCAGCATCATCAGCCTCCTCATCTGAAATCTTGAACTCCAGGTCTTCTGTGTAACGCTTCCTCTTCACCTGCCTGCTGGAGCGTCGCTTCTAAATAGAAAGCATTGATATTTTTCATGAGAAACAAAACTGGCAAGCAGTGGAATAACCGAGAACGTTTGTTTATGCTTCTTAAATACAGTAGTGTGCAGCAAATGCTATTATTTTACAGCACTCTGGTAGAAACAGCAGAATCAAGACACTACTATACTGAGTTTCTGCCTGTTAGCTATTCTTAAATTTCCTAACAACAATAAAAAGCCACAAAACAACATAAAAAAATAACAAAAAACAAAACCACCCCAAAACCTGCCACCCAAAAAAGATCAAACAAAATAAAATCCTCTTCATGCTTATTCCCAGTTGAAAAACAGTTTTGGGTTTGGTTTTTTTTTTTATCTTTTACTAAAACCAGATTAGAAAATTAGAAAGCTTATCTCAGAAAGCTATTAAACCCCAAGAAGTTGCTCCTCTCAATTCACAGCTAGGACAAACTTTGACAGATGGCCAATGCAGGAACCGAACACCACCTTTCCAAAGCATGTCCCAGTGTTGCTAAGCAGTGACGACACACTGTCTTGCTCTCCCCATCCACCCAGTTGTACCCAGATTATCTTCTAGGGGAAATACAATGAAATACGATTTCCTCACTCCACTGACCCAGCACCATTCAGAAAGATACCCTGCAGCACAGCATGGGAAAAGACTCCAGACTAATAGAAGAGAATAACTTGAACCACCCTAACTTGAAAACATGGTCCTCATACCCTCATCTCGAAGATGAGAGAAAGCTTCAGAGGAACTGCAGTAAGCAATCTGTAAATACACAAGTGTGCATATGACAGAATTTGCAATTTGATGCTCAGTGCCAGACACCATTTTCTGCAACAATAAAATTCAAATTCTGACATAGTCTGTGTGTCAGGTTATGTATTTTGAAAAGTGAAGAGCATATGCTGCTGAACGAAACTGTCAACTGAGCATCAAATAGCTCAATGGACTGATGTATATATTAAAAAATATGCTGAATATCAACTGTTAAAAAAACATCTTTATGAATTGATATACTATTTACACCTTTCCCAGCTTAACACACATCTACACCAGTACATGCAAATAGTTATGTAGCTTAACAGATCTACGCACCTGGGTCTCTCAATGTACACAGACAAAGTCCAGTATTTACTTTTAGATAGTTAATCATACATTTTAAAAGCACAAATATCTGATGCACTTCATAAAATTAGAAATTCTTTAACTAAAAATGAAATTTTCTGAGCAAAGCTTAAGTTAATATCAGCCTTTTAAACAATGGTGATGTGGCTTCTGCCTTGAACACAGTAACTTACTGGGGAGTTCCCACACAACTGGAACAGTATTTTTATAAATGAAAACAAATACCACGTGGTAAATTTATTCTCATTTTCATAAACTGATGGGAAAAAAACCCAAATTTTCTTTTGGCTCAGTAGGTACCTCACACGGTTATTTTTGGTGCCAAAAAATCTCTTCTTCTATTTCCCTAATAGAAAGAATATCTAAAACACAACGGTAATTCTCTGTTTAATTTTATTGACTTGGTTAGCTTCCTGGTTCCTCTGACATCCTTATGAGGCTCTGCAATTACTATGAACTGTTGCCAGAAACCTTGCATATGTTTACCTGCATCAGACTATCTTTTACTCATTAACTGATCTATAGGTAGAAAGGCAAGTAATAGACTTGATAATGGAATATAAAAAATCTGTATGGTAACACCAAAAGTAAGTATTTTTCCTCTCTGAAGATAACAATGCATCTCTTTGTGCTTTACTACACAGTACAGAAGACTCAGTATTTAAAGCTAAGAACAGAATCACAGAACAGTTTGGGTTGGAAAGGACCTTAAGATCATCTAGTTCCAACCCCCT
>NW_009938623.1:54127-57454 GCF_000696875.1 Nestor notabilis
ACGGCCAGGGATAACGCATCCACAACTTCCTTGTGGAACCTGTTCCAGTGCCTCACCACTCTCACAGTAAAGAACTTCTTCCTTGTATCTAACCCAAATCTCCCCTGTTTAAGTTTAAACCCATCACCCCTTGTGCAGCAGTGTTTTAGACAACTACATAATAATCAATATCCGCTAGGAAATGCACAAGTTCATTAATTCTAGCTGTCCTAGCATATGTGGTTGTAACCTTTCCCTAGATTATGCAAAGTAGCCTCAGTGCAGTATAATATGCACAGTGTGAGACTATTAAAATGACAAAAATTACCTGAAATAGTGATGCAAATACCCTAACACTTTTATTTACAAAAAGGGGGGCGGGGGTGGGGGGGGGGTCAAATGTAAAGTTTATCACCCAATTGAGTTTCATGAAGAGGAAGTTTTGTCACATGAAACTGAAAACAAGCAAAACATGCATATATACTGAACTGTGGAGAAGATATTATCATCTGCAAATTAACCCCAAAAAAATCAGCTCCAAAAGTTTCTTCTGCATCTTTCATCAGTGCCATTAATCAGGCTGAGAGCGATTTGGGGCACAGGACAGAAAACTTCATTCTTCAAACATGTTAACATTTGCATGCTGTTTCTCAGCTTTTCTAATCCAAAATAAATGGTTTGCATGGACTAGAAATAACACTCTCTTCTATTGCTGCTTTTGCTCACATTTCATTATATTCTACATCCTTCTGGAAAATAGCAAAATGGAAGGCATAAATCGTGTTTGTGTCAGGACACCATTGCTTGCCAACCTCTTCACCAGGCTCCTCTGACCATTCTTAAACTGACTGTCAGTCTCAACATCTCTCCTAACTAGAAACAAAACATCCACAACCTGATGTGCAACAGACAAATCCAATGGATTTCAGTAATGCTAGTATGACTATTAGGAGTCTCATACCCTCCCCATCACAATTTATCTCTGCCCTTTCATGAGGGAATTTTTAATTTTAATGCTCACTCTGATCTGAACACTGCCAACAGAAGCAAGCCAGAAGCTCGCAACTTCTTAACATGCCTAATGACAATGCAAAGTTGTCATATATGCTATTTCTATTTCCAGATTTTCTTTACACGAAATAAGGTTTGAACAGGAAGGACAGGTGTGCACTGGTCATGAGGAAATCATCAATGTTAGCCAGTGACTGCCAGTCCTGCAAAGACACCCTCCATCCATGAAAGCAGTATAGTTACAAGTCCCTGACATGCATGTTTCTGACATTCTGCTTTGCCATGTCTTATTCTTGATTTCAGAAAGTTTGCAAAGCCAATACAAGAAGAAACACAAGGTGTAAAAGCAAGACCTCATAATGGTATATTAAACCTACAGAGCAGAAAAGTCAGCACCATAATTGCAACAGTGACATAACACTTGAAAATTCAGCAGTGCCGTACATGGATCAGCAGGTAATAAGACTGTAGAGCAAGATTCTGATGAGGAATACTTGTTTTAGTAAAATATTCACCACAGTGATTTCCAGTTCTCACCTTCTTGGTATGTCATTTTAAAACACCACTGAAAATACCTGAATACCTGCATATCTGTAAAAAGACCATGAGAACTATGGTTTTATGTGTCTGCGTTGTGAAAGGCTACACTGAGAGCATTACCTGAACCCCTGGGTCATCTTCATCTTCAGGATGAGGTGATGGTGGTGGAGTTTTTTCCAAATCTGAATTTTCAGAACCTTCCTTTCCCTTGTTACCTTTTTTCTTTGCAGCGCTGGTTTCTGAATCTGGTTTCTTGTTACTGAAACAGAGGTATTTTTAATCAATACCTGTACAAGAATGTAAGCAAAAGGTGCTTGACAAAATAGTTAATCTGCAAGATGTTTGTTTCTAGTTATTTCGTTCTTTTCAACTGCTTTCCTGAAGTATTTAAAAAGAACTGCAAAATCAATGATGCATGGGCCACCACTATACATTTCCCATTCTTGAACAGACACTTTGCTTCATCCCTTCAAGACCTTAGGCAGCGACACTGAATATATATTCAACAAGGAACTCAAAACAAGACTCTGCTCTCTTCAGAACCTCTGCTTTCTGAAAGCAGTGTTTGGGCAATATGACATACATGAAGAGAAACACGATTATGCGCGCACTTGTCTTTATATTAACCATGTGGACCAAGTGAGTGGAACCAGAGGAAGCATTACCAAAAGAAAGGACCAAATGAGAAAATAATTCTGCTTTCTTCTACCATCCCTGCTATTACATGCTGCAAAGGTGCTTTTGTGTCAGGTCTGAGGGCACCCACAACAGCCTCAGTGCAGGCAACCACAGCTTGTATGGGGGCAAAAACCATCCAGGTGGTATCTCAGCATCTACACAACACTAGATATCTATATCCACTGTGATGGCAAAGAAAGGTTCTGGGGATTGTTTCTCTCCTTCCTCCCCCACCTGAGGAGCTGGGACCACATCTCTCCAACTGCACTCAGAGGCCTGGAAATGGATGAGGACACACATATCAAAATCCACCTTTAAATACAGCGCCACCAAATCACACACCGTGAAAATCTTCAGCATCATGAGAGTGAAATTTTTGAACAGCAACAGTTTTCTGTAGAATCAACAGTAGAAGTTAGCAATTTTAATTCACATTCAGCCTTTGAGTCTGGCATGGGTTTCTTCTCCTCTGTGGTCAATCCCCCCCATCACCCCAGCCCCCCGGCCTGTTACTGCTTTGACAGGCTGGTTGTGGAAAGTTGCTGAGACATTTAAGAGCAGAGCAGAGCAGAGTTATGTACCGGTACCCAATGACCGGTGGGTACAGGTTGCCAAATGTTCTGTCACTTCCATACAGCTTCTGCACCCTCGATGTTTTCATTTCATACTGAGGATGATGCCTAGGGGGCTGCTTTTCCTTCCCAGCCTTGTAACTCCTCAACCAACCACCAGCTTTAAGCCTGTTCATTTCAATCAGCACATCAGCCCACCAAAAAGGCGTATGTTGGAGCTGTCATTTAAAACTCCCCAATATGGTTACACGCTGCTCCGGGACCGGGACAACTCAGGCTGTGGTGTAATAATACCGTTTTTGTAGGCTGTTTTTAAACCAACGCTAATTTAAAATGAAGAAATAAAAATAGCACAGAGTTCGCAAGTGAAAACTGCCTGTGAGTTCTGAAAATGAGTTTGTGTTATTGTGCAATTACAGGGCGCGACACAGCTTTCCTCAGAAACCGAAACACCGATAAAACAACAAAACCACCTCCGGCTGGGACAACTGATAGAGAAATAAATCAAAACGAGGCGGTGGGTGCGCGGCGGGCGCAGCCTGACCCC
>NW_009938624.1:0-12802 GCF_000696875.1 Nestor notabilis
ATAATATATATGATATATAATATATATTATGGAATTATATATTATGGTTTTATAGATCACTTCCTAAGCATTTGTTAAATCAGGTATCCCATCCTGAAAAGTTTCCTGATTAACTATGAGGAATTTGTATTATCTTTTCGCCTTTTTCAAAGGGAAATCTGAAACTTAAGCCTTGTGTTACCCTACTTTAGATAATTGAGTATCAATTTGTTTTATCTCTTGACTTTTAACTTTGGTTTAAACTGATCTCTGATCTTGAGACGTTGCTATGCCTTGTATCAACAAATGTTAGTCAAGTAATTTATGATTCATTTTCCAATTTCATCTGTTTAACTGTCACACTGTCAGGTATACTCAGTTACTTACTTGCTGATTTTAATGTGAATTAGGTACCTCCCAATAAAATTTAAAATGTTGACATTGTGGTGTTACGTACTTAATGTAAACCTTATATGAAACAATACCCTGGAAAAAAAGACAACACAGGTAGAAAACAGGAAAAAATCTTGATAAAAATAGAGGCTGACATTCAAATGGCTATCCAAGGATAATGGAAATTAGATTTTTACCTTGCAGGGAAGTTTTGTTGCAACCCTAAACACCATGAAATTTGCTTAACTGAGAGCATAAGAGAGGGAAGGGATTTATTCTTAAAAGACATAGTAGAAACTACGTGAATAGAATTAATATAGACTATAAAATTTTATAAAATTACTAAAGACTATAAAATTATTAGACTATACAATTTTCTATTATAATCTCTGACCTGATACTTCAGACTTTTTTTCTTCTTTTAAGAAGCTGAATAGCATTTTAAGAAAACCTAGTATCTGTTACTTTTCACCTGATCAATTTGCAGAAAAGATAGGTAAATTCTACCTCAGAACAAGTGGGGTTCTGTAACATTTGTCACACTAATCAAGAAATTTAATCAAAAGATATTTTTGAAAGAGTTGATACTGATTATCAGAGTTACTGATAGTTGACCATATGGTATTGAATCGGGTGTTGGCATTGACACGTTTGCTAAGTGTGGTATCACACATTGGGCACAGTCATTCCATTCAAGTGACAGCTGGAAACTTAGGTAGAATACCACATGATAATGGGTTAATTCAGTAAAAATGACATTTCTTGCAAACTGTTGTTTCTAAAAATTCATGTGTAACATGTTTTTTTTATGATGTATTCAAAGTTGCATTGGTCTTTGCATAATATGTATTGTGAAGCAATACTTATTATGTGACTGGTGAGTGGTCCAGAGGCCCCATGCATCCTTGGCATAGACTGTCTCAGGAGAGGGTACTTCAAAGACCCAAAAGGGTACCGATGGGCTTTTAGTATTGCTGCCTCGGAGACAGAGGAAACCAAGCAGCTGTCCACCTTGCCTGGTATCTCAGAGGATCCTTCTGTCGTGGGGTTACTGAAGGTCGAAGAACAACAAGTGCCAATCGCGACCACAACAGTGCACCGGCGGCAATATCGCACTGACCAAGACTCCCTGATTCCCATCCATAAGCTGATCTGTAGACAGGAGAGCCAAGGAGGTTGCCCTGAAAGAGCGCACAAAAGAGATCAGTGGAAAGCAGAGATTTTTTTTTCCTAAAAATTTTCATTTTGGAAAAAAAAAAAGCAGCAACACTGTTTTTGAAGCTGATGGTGTCTTTGATTTAATGATATTTCATTTCTGTAAAGAACAGACTCTTAGAAGTATCTAATTACATTGGACACTTTTAAGATTTAGCTGGACAGGGTGCTGGGACATCTAGTGTAGTTCATGCTTAGCCTAGAAAGGTTGGACCAGATGATCCCTGACGTCTCTTCCATCCTGGTATTCTATGATTCTATGAATACTGTCAGGAGCATACTGTTGTTTGTAGTTTTGCTATTATCAGTTCTCCAAAGCTACTTTAATGTACTTTCCAATTTGATTGGCTTGCTGGAAAAGTACATATTTTGAAATTTGAACTCATTTTCGCACTGTTCTTTTGCAAGACATGAAATAAAGCGAATTCAAAAATGACAATAAATTGTGAAAAGACAATCTAAAATACATCTTTCAGCCATGTTTGCAAATGTTCACAGTTGTGGCAACATTCTACTGAATGACAGAATGAAAGAAAAATGTAGATACTGAACGTATGGGAAACCCTATAAACATTGACAAATCTGATATGATGCTAAGAAAATAATTTAGAAGAGCTAAATTGCTCATAATAATGTTCTACTGTTCCAGTAGAAATCTGGTAATGTAGCAGGTACATCTCTACTACAGTCCAAACAAAATGAAAAATTAGCACACATCGAGTTCCGTGCTTGCAGTTGGAATGCAGCTAATAAGCTAGCTACACCACACAAAATGTTCTATATACACTTACAGGGTTATCTTTAAGTAAAGAAACAGCTACTGTTGCTGAGGGTCAAATTCCCCTGTTGAAACTTTGGAGACACTCTATTTTACTCTGGGTTATTCTAGACCTGTATGGACTCAGAAACTGTCCTTGCTGTATGGAATGCTTTGACAGCAAATTAGAAAATTCTAGTTTCAAAAAAACCCTAGTGCCAGTTAGGTAGGATGGAGAAAATTTCGCATATGGCAAGTGGGATGTTAAAGGAAAAGGACAATTGACAGGGACTGACAAATTTAGAATTGCTTAGTTCAGAGAAGAAGGCACTGAGAAATGACAGAAATATGTTTACTGTTTAAGTTGTGTTTAAACAGAATAAAGGATATTTTATACTGAAATACTAGCATTTCTCAGGTGGCAGTAGTGAGATGTACTTAAACTCTTCTCCTACCACTAATTCCAGGCATAAAGGTATCTCAGCTCATGCCAAATCATGATTTGTTGTTTAATTCAGTGGTCAGTAGTAGGATGGATTGTGTCCAGATTGCAAGCAAATACTTGCTAACAAAACCCAAAACAACATTATAGCTGAGAAAATAGACAACTTAAGTTTAATTGAAACTGCAACATTAAGTTTGAAGTAATGAACAGTTGAAAGAACTCAGAAACAAGTACATCCAGCAAAGAGAATTTGGGGGAGGAAAGTAGAGGACAGAACACAGAAACAGAGGGATAAGCACTAGGATCCACTTGTGTGAAAATACTTTGCATGAACATGAAGTGAGAAGGGATGCACCAGGAAAGGTATATGACAGGTTTGTGAGCAGGAATATGAAAGACAAATGACAAGTCCCAGTAATAAAATTGTTAATGACTGTAGTGTATCCTGCCACCCTGGACAGAGAAGTGAATCAAAGGTAACAAATTCAAGCATTGTGAAAATTATGCAAAGTTTGTAAATTGTAGGTTATGAATATTACTGATAGATGAGGGAATACTGAATTTTGAATCTGAGAAGAGTACTAATTAAAGCTCCAACTAAACATAACATGCAAATATGCATAGAAGTTGTGGAAGAAGAAAAGGGGAAAAAAGTGTAAGCAACGAAATGACAGATGAAGTAACACCCTTCTCAAGTGAGTTTCTAGAGATACAGTAGTAAAGGTGACAAAAGTTTTCATTATTATTCTTAATAAGTATGGCTTTTTATGGAAATAAATATGTAGGTGAGAAACTAGAAGTGAATATGATAGAGGAGGCAAAAGCAGTATGGATAGATTATGGAGAGCAGGAGTTTGTAAGCAAATCATAGGATTTGTGAAGTAAAGTTAAAGGATTTTGAGTAGTAGAAGTTGCCTGAAATTTCTGTCTTAATAATAGAGCAGAACTCCAGACTGGGACGACTTGACAACATACAACAATTGTGTCAACAACTGGAACAGAAAATCTAAGAATTGTGGGAGTCTACCAGAATTTTATATTAGATGATAGCCAATATTTTCACAGAAAATGACGACTAGGGCCTATGGTTCAGTAGCTGGTATCTAGCTACAATTTCAATGCAGGAATCAAAACCTGACATAATACACCAGTAATAGACATTAAATTAAGAGATCATAAGTACATCTGACAATTAGTCTAATGATATTTACATTTCAGTAACCTAGTTTAGCAATTTATTATTAAATTAACATAATTAGAAATTGTTAACATACATATTTATATATAAATATAAATAAACATCTAATAATTAGAAAATTAATGTAACAACATAAGTCACATAAAAAAGCAAGCACTGAAGTACACACATAGCAGAAAGGAGCAATAAAGACTAAAATAGGGCAAGGGATTTTTTTTTTTTAAATTAAGGATTGAAACTACACTTACATATCAATGTATAAGGGATATAAATGTTCGTATAGCTCAATCTTTATATTGTTTTGCCTTTTATCACATACAACCATACAGGCATGCAAATACAAAAGCGAAAACACAGTTGATGTTGGCATGAAAACTGTAAGGAGCTAGCAAGCATTGCTTCCCTCAGACACAGTACTTGTACAGATAATAATGGAAAACTTACTCAGAAATTAAAAATGTCTGTGCTGTCCTCTACCTCCTCTTCACAAGTGACACAGGGAATCTACTTCTCTAACCAGACACCGTTCTCAGATCTTTTGCTAATGGTAGAGATTATTTTCTTTCTCCACAATCTATGTAAAAAATAGTGAGGATGACAAGAAAGACAAAAGCAACTCTTACCAGTGGGTGGATTGAGACATGTTGTCATATAGAGTTATAATAACTGTAGGTTGTGGGGTTTTTTCATTTAAGGTAGGCTTTGAAGTATAAATTAAATTATTAACTGTGGAAAAAAAACTCCAGCAGACAAAATCCTTTACAGTTTTTGAGTTATATTAAAATTTGTTGACTCAGTGGGTGCCAGAATTTTTAAGCAGCTATCTTATCTCTCTTTCTCCAAAATACCATAATAGACAAGTTTTCCCTTCCTCTTACATCTTAAAAAATCAATTTTTTTTCACAAGTCAAGATTGATTTTTGCTTTATACCTTTTCATTTCTTTTCCAGAAGGCGTACAGATTATAAAACTACGTATTAAAAAAAAATTGCCTGTATCAGGATAAGTGCACCTTAGGCAGCTGCTTTTCCTGTTTTGTTTAGTCACATGTGTTCATCAATGATTAAATTAAATCATAGATTCTCAAAAAGGACGTATCCTCTGTATTCAGCAACCTTTATATTTGAGTTCAAATACCTTTCTGCTTAAAGGTGCAACTATATTTTAATTGCACTTTCACTAAACTCTGGAAATAAATCATTGTAATATCTCACCCATAGACTTTGAAATTGAACAAACAAAGAAAAAATTAAATAGGGAAAATAATTGAGTCACTTTTTCTCTGTTGAGTGTGAAGATCTCATTCTTTACTTTCTTTCTATGGATGAAAAGTTAGCCATAATAGGAAAACTTTCAATCCTTGAAAAATAAAAATTTTTGCAGATGGTCACTCAAAATTATCATAGACATTCAAGACACCTAATTAAAATCTTAAGAAATCCAGAGAGGCAGCTAGATTAATTTAGATTATTCACATATACATGGATAGATGATTAAATAGATCTAATTGTGGTATGTCTACCTGTTCAAAGATCCAGCTACAGGTGGCTCTGGATACATCTTATCTCACATCTCTAGGATGCCAAGCACCTAGGAACTAGGATTTGTGCTGTCTTTAAATGTGCCAGCACTAAAGATAATGACTGTGGCAGAGAGTGCAGAAAGCATACATTTACAACTCATAGACAGAGCCACATGACTCCTACCTTTTTTTTGTTTGTTAGTTTCTTTTGTTATGGTATTTTTCTTATTTTCTCCTAGTCTCATTAAATTAGCAACTGCTAAAATCTAAAACCAATTTACAGGTCCATCTGCTTAACAAATGGACAATTTACATCCTTTCAATAGCTTTCCAGACAGGGGAATACCTTATGCAAAACAGTCAATTGATTCCTCCATGCTTCTGTCAATGCCAAAGGAAACCAATAGAGAGTAGGAGGAATTAAAAAAAGAAAACAAAACCAAAACCTGACAAAACAAAACAAAACAAAACAAATGCACACATAAAAAAAACCCCTTAGAACTTAAAGCATAAAACTCTTGCTTGTATTGGTCAGTCTGTCTTTTTGGCCATAAAAACCAGTTTCCTACAAGTTCTGCTGAACTGTGTCACAAAGATTTTGTGTCATCTGATCTACTGACTTCAGCAGAACAACTAAGTTTCTGAGTTTCTTCATTGTAAAACTTTTATTGCTGTTAGCTTCAGGGATTATAAATCCAAAAAGAGACTTATCTGTTCATCTGATCTGTAAGAGAGACGGCAATATTTTCCATCAATGTTGATGCTGAAATTATTTTAATTTTGCTACTGACAGAAAATGCACTTGGTCTTCCATGATTTATAGTCATTAAGCCCCTTTGTTAAATCAAAAATTAAGTCTGTTGAACAGCTGGAAAATACAGATACTGTAGTGGTATTAGCACCACTCCTGTGTCATATTCTCAACTGTGGAAATTCACCTGTTCTCCCTTGACATACAAAGTGTCTCAAAGATGACCAACAGAGATTTTTTTTTGCATACAGTTCAAAATGTTAAAGCCTGTCCTGATTATGAACACACCACCAAGCAGAGAGAGGAGTAGGAAATGCACCTTAAAATCAAGGTTATGGTGTTTTCAGCTAATATAAAAGTACAGTTTAAGGAAATGCAAAAACACGCATGCAAAAATTGCCTCAGAGCCTAATAACTGACAGCTTACAGATAAATGCAGATTATTATGTCTGAATGTAAATAAGAAAATTCAGTCTTTAGCTTTGTATGAATTAAACACATGAAACTTACTGTTTCATTTAATTACACTGAATTTACCAGATAATTCATAATTACTGGATAGATAAAATTTAGCCACCTCTTCCCAAAAGACATATTTATTATTTTAGGTATTATTCTTCTCCTCATGATTAATTACAAATTGTTTGTAGTACTGGCTAAAACATCCATGGTAATGAAGGGGAGAAAGGACTTTAAACGTTGTGTGCCAAAAAACTGTTCTTCAAAATATAAGTGCTTTTAGCAGTCTCAGTAATTTCAGTCAATCACTGTTTCCACAAGTTTCCCAAGTTTTCATCAGAAAAATAGGTTCCCAACCAAATTAAATAATATTTACATCATGCTTTCTCCAGTTGGGTCAAAGCTCTTCTAAGCAGAGTCCAAATCAAGTAAATTCAAGTCCAGGTAATGTTGCTAATGGAGAGCATATATCCAGTGTGAAAGATGCAGTTCCAGTATGAGTCCCAATTAGGTGTGACAGGTCTGTGTGTTCACAGGAATGCATTAAATATTAAGGCTTCATTCTGCACTAAGGACCATGTAAGGGAAGTGTTGCTTCATGGCAGAAATCAATAGAATGTAGAATGGAAGTCTGCTTATAAGACCATCAAGATTTCTGTCATACAAGCCAAGCTGATCAGCCTAAATTTACACAGATACACAGATGAAAAGTCTCACTAGTTTCAATGATTTGATCAAATTATTCCAAAACTGTAATTCAGGTGTGTTTTTTAAACATATATAAAGCACCTTTTTTTCTAAATACCTTGCAATTGTGGATGTCATGCCAGTAGTTTATCACTAGTTTCTCTCATCTGACCAGCCACAGGCAAGCGGCACTATGTTTCATCTCCTAGACAGAGGATCAAGAAAGGGGATATCACTGTCACTTCTATTCCAGCTATGAGAAGACAGAATGTAGTGGTGTTTCTCCTGACTGACAGATGAGTGAAGAAGTCGACCAACTGTGTCTTATGGCTCAGGTTATTTCCTTCAGGGAGTATCAGAATAAAATTGAAAAATAAGTTCTTGTTATAGAACTGGCATAAAATAATTCAAAAATCCTATAAACAGCTATCATTCTTTCTTAAAATTGGAAAGCCAACCATCCTTCTACGACACAGGCTGGTTTTCAGACTACCTGAAATTCCTATTTGTTCCTGCTGCCACTCTTCTACTTAAATCAAACATGTTTGTTCTTGTTCTTCCTCTCAGAATACTTTCTCATCTTGAAAGAACAGCTTTTTCCTGTTACTTTCAGCTCCTATTGGAATTTCTTATGTATGAAGCTAAAAGGTAATAACAAAGAAATGAAAGTTAGAAAATATTTAGAATAGTGAGTTAAGGTGCAACAATTATCTGTGTTAGCACTTGAAGAGACAATATTTTTGTAAAATTAATTGCTTGTTGCCATTTTACCCTCTGAGAATTAAACTTTTTTCTTGAAGCTTTTTGATGTTTTCAGAAAATATTTTCTTTCAGATGGAAAGGGAAAAAAATAAAAAAGTGAAGTGATTATCTGGAGCTGAAATAATAGAAATATTCTGTCTGAGTGTGCCCAATCAGTTTCTTTGCAACTACCTCATATTCATTAATACAACCTGCCTTTATACAACATAAGAAACGGGATAGAGATGTGACAGTCACTTTCAGCTGTAACACAGATGCCCTGCAGTACACTCTCCTCAGAAGAAAGCAGTGGCACTGTTAACAAAGTCAAGTGAAGAAATCCTTTTCTATCCTGGAGTAGTTGCAATTAATGTTCTTCTTCCTGATACTGAGAAATATCATAACAAAAAATACCCACCTCCCAAAACGTATCATTTCCAGTCCAGGGAATAATCTGGTGTCCATTTCAATCCTTTGCTTACTTCAAATTAAGGCAAGCTAATTTGGCCCGTATTTTGTCAAAAGGACCTAGATGAGCAGCAGAAGGAAGGCTGGCTGCTATAGTCCTGTCCTGACTGTTGTGCACCAGGTCAGGTGCACTCACTTGGGCAGAGGTGAGAAGGACATGCCATCCTGAAAACTGAAATTTCACACTAGGAGCAACTTCTGGTGTGCAGTGGAGAGACGGTAAAAAAAGTGTTTTACATTGAAATCCAGCTGTTGGTTGCTGCTGGAAAGATTAGCCTTCTTGCATCCAGCTGCATGTTCCCACTGGTCCTGTGTCTGCTCTAGCAGTCACAAGCTAAAACAAAACAGGTGCCAGGCAAACACTAATGTCAATGCAAAGTGAAAAAGGGGATACAGTATCGGGATAGGAAGAAAGCAGAGAAACAAAAGAACCTTTCCTAGTGAGAACTGACAGCTAAACCAGATAAAGTATAATGAGAAAAGCAGTCTGAGTTTCACAGCAAGCAGGTAGCCTATGGGAGAAACCCTGGTTGAAGTATTTCTGATTCAGTTTATTCCCTATTAGAGGGAATAAAATAGATGCACATCAGAGATGAAAAAAGGAAAGAACCTATTTTTATGTACAATTGGAAGATAGAATCTGGGAAGCCATTCAAAGCAGTAGAAGCAAAAACCAGTGTGGGGGGAAAAGATCCCCCTGGTAAAGAAATATGGGGGGGAGGGGTGTTAGGTCATTAATTTTCCTATAATTCACCAATTTTCCTCAAAGTTAGTTTGTTCTAATGACCATTCTAATAAAAAGTTACATTAAGAATTGAATGCCCATTTACTGATTTCACAGTATGATTACAAGTCAAAACAGACCGATTTCTCAGATCTGATGTATATAGGATCTGGATACAGTGCCTTAGCATGGATGCATGAACATGCATGATCTAACTTTAACAATTCATCAAAAGTTAGATAGACACTTTTATCATATAAAGATACCACACCAAAAGTTTTTAAAACAGCTAGTGTAGCCACACTGAATATCATCTTTAAAAAAAAAAAAACCTTTTTTCTAAATAGTAGGTCCTTTGTAGCTTGGCACCTCTGAAATCAAAATACTAAAATTAAAAAGATTTTGGAGTCATTAATAATTGTTTTTATCTTTTTCTTAAATATGGTCTGCTAAAACTAGGTCTGTAATATAAGGATTCAGCTGAAAAAAATTAGGAATCTGCTTTTCTGCAAACAACAAAATGTGTCTGATAATAAATCAAGGTCTAACACAACAAGAATGAAAATATTTTTATCTCATAATTTGCATTAAGTTCCTCCTATGATTGCTGGGTATATGTCAGCTGTTGGTGAGCAATTGCATTGTGCATCACTTGTGCTTATTGTTTTTCCCCTTTTAGTTTTATGTCTCTTCCTTTGTTATTTCTCTTATCATCATTATTATTATTATCATTAGTAGTAGTATTATATTGTACTTTCGTTATTAAACTGCTCTTATCTCAACCCATGGGGTTTACATTCTTGTGATTCTCCATCCCATCCTGCCCAGGGAGGCAGCGTGAAGGCAGAGGGTGAGCGAGCGGCTGTGTAGTGCTGAGTTACCCGCTGCAGTTAAAGCACAACACTCTGCAATGTCTAAAAATTTCCTTGTCTGCCCATACAAAATAACGAAGGTGCATTAGTATTTTTTCCACCCTGTGCACATATGAAAATAAAAATTTATCCTCTAGATAAGAACTCTAACTTCTAACACTAATTGGCCAGAGGTTTTTATTGTTTCAAGAAACTTAAGCGGAATTACAGCAGTAGAATCTGTACCGAATAATTAGAATATCTAATGGATGTTGAACAGTTTTAACTAAAAGAAAAACATAAATATACTAATTTACCAATTTTGGGTAATACAGTATTTCAACATTGGGAGAATATATGAGAAAAGAGGCACCGCAGACCTTCGAAGCTTGAAAGTACAAAATAGAACAAAAAAAAGGCAAAAACATGAAGGTGAAACTATGCAAATGTCATTATGATATTGTTAAAACAATTCTTTAGCAAACAAATAATGAACAAGATATGCAATACCTTAAACTGAGTCAGATGAGTTTTAGGTTTGACATAATAGTGCAAAGAAAACTTGAAAGTTTTCTTCAAATTGATCTTCAAATTATTTCTGAGATATTTTTTTCATCCCTGCTTACTGAAGATAAGCAGGTATGCTTGTAAGATCATTCAGCATTTTGTGTGATATATCGAATGAGAACGGCAAACTGGATTCTGTTCAATGTGGGATATGGTTTTAGTATTTCTTGTATGTCTCTTCTCTCAAAAAAAAAAAAAAAAAAAAAAAAGGATGATTCTCAACAAGGTGATTCTGGTCCAGACTCAATGACTTTCATTCCTGGTGCCCTGACCTTGAGGAAGCCTCCAGATCCTGTGGTACTCTGACACTTTCTTTGTGTTCCTCCTCACATAGCCCAGGTGGCTGGGTTGTTTTTTTTTTTTCTATTGCTGTGCTGCTGCTGGCTCATCCTCTGTTTTCTGTTTGCCAAGATTTTTCCTGCAGGGCTCCTCCCCACCATCAGTCCCCAGACTGTATCATTGCAAGGATTTTTTCCTTCCTGGATGCAGGAATTTAACATTTTCCTTGCTGAATTTAACAAGGTTCTCATTCCTCCGTCATCCAGCTTGTCTAGGCCCTTTTGCCTCAAGTAAACTAGGTCATCTTAGTTTGGTGTCAGCTACAAACTTGACCCAGACTATACATCATTGCCTTCTCCAAGTCATTAATAAAGACATTAACCAAAACAGATCCCAAAATAAGACCCCTGTGGCACTCATCAGCCTGCAGGTTGACTAAACTCCGTTAATAATCAAGTTTGATCATTCAATACATTTTTTACCCCTGTTTCTACTCATAGATACTAATATCCCACTTTGGATACAAGAACATTGTGGTAGACCATGTCCAAAACTCTGCCCTATGAATTACATCTATGGACCTCCCCTCATCCACAAATCCAGTCATTTGATCTTCAGGGCTAAACAAGTTGGTTGACATGATTTACCTTTTGGAAAGTTATGCCATTTCCAAACACCTTCTTCTCCTTCAATGCTCCAAGATCAAGGTGAGGCTAGCTGGGCATTATCTTCCCCGGTTTACTCCTGGCCTTTTTCAAGATGGATTTTTGACCATTTCCCTTTCTCTAATTGTTGAAGTCCTTCCCTAGTCTCCATGGCATTTCAAATATGACAGAGAATGGCTTTGTAAAGACTTCAGTAAATTCTCTGATCACCTTTCCATGCAGCCTGTCAGATCCCATGCCAGTCTTCAGCAGCAAATACTCCGACCACACGGCCCAAATCTAGGAAGGCAAATGCAACAACTGTGAGAATGAAGACCATAGGCCCACTGTAGGAGATGATCAGGTTAGAGACTATCTTAAGAACCTGAATGTGCACAAGTCCATGGGACCTGGCATAAACCATCCGCGGGTCCTGAAGGAGATCGCGTATGAAGTTGCTAAGCCACTGTCCATCATATTTGAAAAATCATGGCAGTCAGGTGAAGTTCCTGATGACTGGAAGAAGGGTAATATAACCCCCATTTTCAAGAAGGGGAAGGTGGAAGACCTGGGGAACTACAAACCAGTCAGTCTCACTTCTGTGCCTGGCGAAATCTGGAGCAGATGGAGCAGATTCTCCTGGAAAGCATGCTAAGGCATATGAAAAAGAATGAGGTGGTTGGTGACAGCCAACATGGTTTCACTAAGGGGAAATCCTGCCTGACAAATTTGGTGGCCTTCTATGATGGGGCTATGGGACTGATGGACAGAGGCAGAGCAGTTGACGTCATCTCCCTGGACTTGTGCAAGGCATTCGACACTGTCCCACATGACCTCCTTGTGTCTAAATTGGAGAGACACCAATTTGATGGATGGACCACTCGGTGGATAAAGAACTGGCTGGATGGCCGCAGACAAAGAGTTGTAGTCAACGGTTCAATGTCCATGTGGAAACCAGTAACGAGTGGTGTCCCTCAGGGATCAGTGTTGGGACCTGTCTTGTTTAACATCTTTGTGGGTGACGTGGACAATGGAATTGAGTGCACCCTCAGCAAGTTTGCCAACGAAACCAAGCTGTGTGGCTCCGGTGGTATGCTGGGGGGGAGGGGGGGCATACCCAGG
>NW_009938625.1:0-213 GCF_000696875.1 Nestor notabilis
ATAGTCAACCTGCCAGGCCTCCCCATACTTAGACTTCAGCCATCGTCTTCCGTACCAGAGAAGCTTTAACTAATTGGCTTGCTTAATTGCAGCACGTTTCACATTCATGAATATCCTGGGCAATAGTGTCCATTGTTAAGTCCACCCCTCGATCACGAGCCCATCTATATGTTGCATCTCTGCCCTGATGGCCTGAGGTGTCATGGGCCCACC
>NW_009938625.1:501-6619 GCF_000696875.1 Nestor notabilis
GAGTCAGTATAGAGATAAAGTGCTGGCCATTTTTCTTGTTCAGCAATGTCCAAGGCCAGCTGGATGGCTTTCACCTCTGCAAACTGACTCGATGCACCCTCTCCTTCAGCAGTTTCTGCAACTTGTCGCAGGGGACTCCATGCAGCTGCCTTCCATCTCCAACCTTCCAAATCACTGGAGGGTCTCACTGGCTTAGATACTTGCCCATACTGCCCCAAACAACCTGCCACTCATGACTGTCCACCCTCAGGAAGGATCTCCTGGTGGCCCTCCTATATCGTCATTTAATCCTAGACAGGACCCGAGCTGGACCCTGCTTAGCTTCTGAGATTGGACAAGATCGGGAGTTCTCAGGGTGGTCACACCGTATGGAAACCATAGCGTAATCAGCAGCAAGCCAGTTCCCAGCAAAAGGAGCAGGATGCTTTCAAGGGCACTGAAAGGAAGTTCAAGATCTTTAACTTCTTCAGAATCTACTCCTACGGTAAATAGCCTGGTGGGGGAGTGGAGGGTGTGAGGGACTATCTCCTCCATAGGCTGACCTCATGAGGAAAGAAAAATGAAAGATGTGTAATTGCTAAGAAATTCCATTATATGTCTCCCAAATTATAGAGGCAACGATCACTCTGAGAACGCAAGCCAGCCCAGTTTCATGATCAATGATTCTATTGTATTACAAGTCATTACCATGCAGTACAGCAAAACAGTAACCTTAGCCCAGGCCCCTCAGCTGATAAACACTAAAGCAGCAAATACTAGCTGCAGGTAAGGTATGACATGCTGAAACTCTGAGATCAAGTGAACAACTCCAAGAGCAAATAAATCAACATTGTGATGACTTAGTATTAATCTGAAACAATAAATGCTTATCACAAATAGGATTAGACGCACTCTGGTCAGAGCTGTCTTTATCTCAACCTTTCAAGCCCCACGTTGGGCACCAAAAAGAACTGTCATGGTTTAAGCGGGTAAGTCAGAACCACGCAGCTGCTTGCTCAGTCCCCAGACTCCTTCTTCCCCGCCGCACTGCTGGGGGAGGAGAATCAGAGGAATGTAACTCCCATGGGTTAAGATACCGGCAGTCCAGTAACTAAGGTATAATACAAACCACTACTGCTACCACCAATAATAATAATGATAAGGGAAATAACAAGAGGAGAGGATACAATTGCTCACCACTCGCTGCCCAATATGCACCCCGACCCGAGCAGCGATCTGGGCCTTCCGGGTAACGCCCCCCAGTTTCTATACTGGGCATGACGTGCTGTGGTATGGAATAGCCCTTTGGCCAGTTTGGGTCAGGTGTCCTGTCTCTGCTTCCTCCCGGCTTCCCCTCCTCCCTGGCAGAGCATGAGACTGAGAAAGTCCTTGGACAGAGTAAACATTACTTCGCAACAACTAAGAACATGGGTGTTATCAGTGTTGTTCCCAGGCTGAAAGTCAAAACCACAGCACTGCACCAGCTACTAAGAAGGAGAAAAATGACTGCTGTAGCTGAACCCAGGACAACATACAATAGGGAACTGAAGCTAGATCACAATTATAAGGGGGGAGAGAGAGAGAAACAGAGGGGAAAAAAATTACAGGTGTATATATATATACAAAATATTTTAAATTGAAAGGTCATAGTTTAAAATCTGCATGGTCATCTCTCTCATACTATTAATTCTCCTTGTAATTATCATGTGATAGTGAAAGCAGTAGACCAGTGTAAAATGGCCCTGAGATACAGAGTGTTATAACTTTATTGCAAGGTAATGGTTACTAATCTCCTCTTTCTATGACTTATGTTAGTCCTTTAGAAAGCCTCATCTTCCCCTTCTGTATTTCTATTATTTTTATATATGATAGTTTTCAGATGGCCTTTAGTCTTGGGTGTATTATTTTATTGTGAAGAGTGCTGAAAATACATAAAAGATGATGAGATATATAAAATAATGGTTTTATTCTTCATGTTCTGGGGATGTCAACATGTCCCAAAGCTTTGCAAAGTGATAATTAACAGAATGTAATTTAATTCTGGATATTTGCTTCGGTGTGTGATCTATCTTGCACGTACAGGCATGTGTCTTATTGGCCTGGGTAATTGCTGGAGGAAAGATCCATCCAATAATGGAAATGTCATATAGTTGTTGACATGACATAAACTTAACATAACTTCAGGCTTTGAAAATGTTTTTTTTAATATTAATATGCTTACTGCATATATAACTTTTGATCTGAAAAGCTTAATATAGCTTCAGCCAGATCGTTAGCAGTACGGGTGCTGCATCTTAAAGTGCCAGCCATGGATTTGGTAATTCTTTCATGTTCCAAGGTGTGGACATGTGTATGCAGTTTGCTGGCTGGGCGAATGAGGCTCAGAGAGTTCCGGTCTGCCAGATGTCTAACAGTGAGTCTAGTCATGTAATCTGCATGTCCTGAGTAGTCAGTTTTTCTGTCTGAGATTCTTGGAGTAAGTTTTTTCCATGTGTATTTAAACACATTGGTGTTCTTTGACTGAACAAAACACATTTAATATTCATACCAAGCCTTCAGTGCTGTACTTACTGTTCCTGCATATTTTTGTTCACACCATGTTGCTGTTTATTTTGTAATAAGTTACAGTCTTATTAATACGTTCCCTCCAGTTTGTGTATATGTAAATTGTACATCTGCATTTCTCAGCGGTGTTCATTTAAAAATAAATTTTCCTTTTGACCTTATAAATTTCCTTTTTCCTTATAAATAACACAGAGAATATTCGTCTTTGGGAATTTACTGCAGAACAGAGTACGTGTGGGACTAGCTCAATCCCTTTTGAACCCTGACTGTGTTAGGTGTGACCGTCACCACAGGAACACCAGTACTACCAAGAGCAAGGCTGAAATACTATGCTTTACACTGTGTCCTTCTAGACTTTGATTTCTCTTTTCCCTCCAGCATTGCTTTTAAAATGGTATAGGTCTCCCTGATTGCTTTCTTGCAGCAGCAGGACTTGCAAGTCACCCTGCATTAACACCGGGCAGGGGCCACTGGGGTGTGTGACTGACACAGTTGCCTTCAAACCTCAGCAGGGAAGTGACAGGGGAGGACGGGTAGACATGACCTTTCATACCTCAGCCAGGGGGACTCTTAGTGTGGATGGTAGAAAATTGTCTAATCCCCATGTGTAATGGAAGGATTCCTCCCAAACATCCATTTAGGTGACATTGTGGTAGAAGTAATTTTTAATCCATCTATGAGAATAATGCATTCTTTATCAGATGGGTAAATCCGTATTTTATAAAGGGAAAATAAGCCATCTGTCATCCAGGCACATCACAGTAGAGACTACGTTAGTCTGTCAACAGCAGAGCTGTCAAAATCTGGTTTTCAAGAGTACAGATTTCATTTTCTGGCATTTAACAAGACAATTGTATTATAAGGGTGAGAATGACGATCATTCCCAGAGTTCATTGCCTGTACTAATCTCTCTGCTATTGGACTGAGAAGAAGAAACCTCCCATTGCATATTCCTTTATTTGTTATTTAGAAAAATCCATACTCTGAGTCAAGAACAAATCTGTCAGGCCTGAGGTATACAAGCACAGGGTGAAACAATCATGTCCAATCTGCCTTCAGGAGCTCTGAGTGTTTTAGTAAGATTGCTTAATTTGGTCTCTGTCAGCATTTGTGCATACCAATTTGTCCAAGGTCAGTCCGAGGCTGGTTCAGATCCTGAGGAATCACCAGTTCTTACTGGCTTTTCCAGTTTAACCAGTGCATAAGTTTTGACCTCAGAATACACAGTATTAAGAATTATCATGGGGACTGTCACTGCTCTTTGTGTCTAAGGTGCAAAGAATTACAAAGCAATGAGGTGAGTCCCAAATGACCTAGTAGTAAATATTCTGCCTACAATTTTTAATGACTGTGCGATTGTTAAAGGTGGTAAAAGCAACATGCATCTTGCTGCTATGTTTTAGCTAGGGAGTGGACAGTGTCAGCACCTCCCAATGAAATCAAGAATTAAAGATCTTTAGGGCTCTTTAATGTATTTTATTTATTACAACACTGTAAAATGTTATCTCCCTCTGAGAAATTTAAAATTATCAGCTATTTTTGTTAGATTATGAGAATCCAAGCCAGAAACAGCAATTCTACAGGATTCATTTTGGTAATGATAACTAGTGTAGTTCAAATTCTGAATCTACAGCTCAGAATATTTGGAATGAAATGTGTATGATCAATTTCCAAAGTAATTGGGAGTACAGAAAAGAAATACTGGTGATTTTCAGGTTTACTTTTAATGAATTTTAGCTTTTGAGGAAAGTTATCTTGGTGCCCATTAAATTGGAAAAGAACAGATTCCTCTGATATAAAAACAAAACAAAAAAAAAAAAAAAAAAAAAAAAAACCCAAAAAAACCACACACACATAAAGACCCAGCAAAAACAAACAAACAAACAAAAAAACCCACCAAAAAGACCCACAAACAAAAACCAAACAAACAAAAAAACCCAAAGAAATTGGGTTTGATTTGATGTTTACGCTCTTGGTTGTATCTGTGCTGGTAACGTACTTCTGGATGGAGGGGAGGGAGGTTTACCTTGCCTGGTCTCCCAACAGTGGAAATGAAGCCTGGTTATCACTGTAACCGTTGCACTGAGCCCAGCAGCCAACACTGTTTTAAGTATGAGTAAGGGTTGTGTTTTACTGGCTGAATAACAACTTCATTCACTCATTGAAGAGAGGGGGCATTCAAAAAAAAAAGAAAAAAAAAGTGGTGCGAGAGAGAGGAAAAGTTTTATAAGGCAGGAAGTGGGGGGCAAAAGAATCAGAGTTATTAAGTACTCAGGGAAGCTGGAGCCAACTAAAGGCTTATCTGTAAGGGAGCTCCACAATGAAACAGTAAACTTGTCTTTAGTGAAGGCTATCACACAGACTGCAGATGAACTGGTTGGGCTTAAAGTAAGATTGGAAGGCAAATGTCAGTAAAGTAACAGCTAGTCAGTGAAAAACTGAATAAAAAGATGTTTTATTGGAAACAATGGACATTTGACATTGAAAATGTTTGTGAGCCATGTGCTGTTAAAGATTTCAGCTACAGCAGGGATACATTCTCTTCTGGTTTAAGGACTATAATTAAACAGTTGGATTAACAGGTTCAAGATACTTCAGAGAGCTGAACAGTGATGAAATTGCTCATTTTTAAAACTTGTCAGGCTCCTGCAGCGTATTGAATCAAGGCTGAAGTTTCAATTGCAGAGCCAAGCTAAGAGGGACACCAGCCCTGTTGGACCTGACTGCACGCTGTGAGGGTTTTGATGCAGGAATTAGAAAATGACATTCTATAGTTGATTTTACATAAAAGGTCAAAATGGGTTATTGTAATGACATTAAAATCTCTTGGTGCCTTTCCGGTACTGAAGTCTGAATCATGGATCTATAGTTTGAACCTTGATCAGTCAAAGTGTATATTTATAATTTTGCTAGCATGCTTCCATAGGGATGTAGTGTTTCTGTGGCTTGATATGGATGTATATGTTTCAGATCCATAGTTTTGATATCTGAGCTTATGAATCTTTATATCCCAGGAGATACACGACATCCTGTAGAATTGTGTGATGTTGATCCGACTGGGGATAAAGTGTTTATTCTGTAAATGCTGCTCAAAGTTTGATAGACTTTTTCTTAAGCGCCTGGGAGGATGAGAAATGAAAACTGAAGGAAAAGATGGCCATTATGATCAGTGAGTAAAGCAGTGTACAAAATGAATGCTCTGATAGGATGAGTTGTTGATATGAAAAGCTAGTTTAATTTGAGATACTTAAGGCGGAAAGAGATACCTGAGGGAGAAATCGGGTTATATGTGTTTCACAGAGGA
This sequence comes from Nestor notabilis, assembly GCF_000696875.1. Taxonomy (NCBI): domain Eukaryota; kingdom Metazoa; phylum Chordata; class Aves; order Psittaciformes; family Psittacidae; genus Nestor; species Nestor notabilis. The sequence goes on from NW_009938625.1 coordinate 6,350, forward strand.
TTATAAGAGTCTGTTAGGAGATAGATATCTTGAATTCTGTCAGTATTGTGCATGCCTGGACACCATCAGCATGGCTCATCCTAGTGGGTAGGCAAGAACACATACAGTACTTAGGGGAGCAGCTCTTGGTATGAAGAATAGGGTTCCCAGGCTGCATCAGTTTCAGTAGCTAGCTCTGGAAGTATTTTAAATTTCTTTGTGAAACACAGCAGTAGCCTTTAAAAAAATCCTTAAAGAGCACTGCAAAAATAACAATACAAGCTTATAAGT
>NW_009938626.1:0-27147 GCF_000696875.1 Nestor notabilis
TCCAACCCTAACTATTCTATGATTCTTTATGAATTTACTAATTTTCCATGACATCAAATTGTACCTTAGTTAAAAAAACAAACAAACAAACAAAAAAGCAAACAAAAAAAAACCAAAAAAAAAAAAAAACCAACCACAAAACAAAACCCCGCAGAAAACAACACCCCCCCCCAAGAAAACAACAACAACAACAAAAAACTAAATACACATACACGAAAACCAACTAAACCAAAACACAAACCTATTCCTTCCTTCCTGTCTATTCCCACCCCCCAACTTATACTCAAGCTAAGGGAGCAACACTAAAGTTACAAATGTAACCAGCAGTGCTCATTATGCACAGGTCGCTTAGGCATAACATGTATATACACATTTTACACATATTCTCTTAGAAATGAAGAAGGAATGAGACCCTGCAAACTCAGAACATAAACACAGCTCAAAGTTCAATCAAGTCTAAACGGAAGGCGCTGTGCTCTTTCTGCGAATGATGACCCTAAGTGAAATTTTTCAGAACCTTTTAAGGTAATCTGATCAAAACCCATGACTCATCATCAGTGTTGTCTCCACTATGCTACATAGAGAACAGCACCTGGTAAGGGCAGGACAGGACAGCAACAATCCTGACAGGGCCTCAGAACATACCATCTCTGAACATGCATCCTTACATAAGGAATTACATGTCTGAGAAGGGGGAGAATCTATCCTGTAATTCCACTTATTTCTTCCATCAGACCATACTCATACTGAGCATCAGGTGTTAGTTCCTTATTCTTCTCTTTCTGGCCCATACCACATTTCAGCTCTGCAAAATAGTAACAGTGTTCAAATGTGGCATTATAAAGATACTATTTCAAGAGTTCCAACGGATTTCTTAAGACTTTTGCCACAATTACGTAACACATTATATCCTTCCTCTTGCCACCAACTCAGTGCAGATCACAGACCCGGTCAGAACTCGGGTGGCATAAGCAAACACATTCCCAACATTTTTAAGTTCCAGTACTTGACATATAGAGTATTCAGTTCTTATATTAACATAAAAAAGTAATATGCTGCATAAGTCATTAGTTATAAAACAAGATCCATGCATATTCCAGAATATTTATATCTGTAAGTGAGTTTAAATGCAGTGTTTGCACTTAGACACTTTACACTTCAAAATAAAATAGCTCTGTAATCACAAGTTTCATTTTAGATTCACTTAATTATAGTTCCAGGTATTTGCCAGATCTCCAAGAGACTTCTAGATATACAAAGGTTAAGTTAAAAAGCTGGTGGTGACTATCTGCCATTTACAGGAATTGCTGTTTACATGGCTAGTAGAGGAAGCAAGGAAGCTCACATGCTAGAGAACAGTCTCAAATTCCTTATGAAGTCAGGACCATTTAAATAAGAGCTCCAGTTTATAACAATTTGTCGTGTAAACATCTATTCAGGTTCATTTGTTTCTTTTTTCCACCAGGAGACAGAAGGAAATTAAAACATACACATTTCAGGGGTGTTCACCGCATGCATTTATACAGAACAAAAACCGGATCACAACAAAGCTGGTAAAACCCTATTCAAGATACTGACATAGCCTTAATTTTCCTGTTGTACGCTTATACAAGCAGCTCCATGCTCAGGTATATCAAAGTATCTGCACTTACTGGAAATTGTCACTATTTGTACTGCAAACCCAGGGCTGTACAGGTCTAAGCAAAGATTAAGCTGCTGCAATGCTGCTGAAAAGGTTTATTGCTATTGGATTTGTCATACCTACCCAGCTACAAGTATTTTTGGAATTTCTCCAGCAAAAGCTTCCGCCATCTCCCGGCTACCCACATTAGCAATACAATGCAGAGCAAGCCCCATGAAGGTGGGGTTGCGGCTGGCCAGATCGTTCTTGATCGCGTTGTTTATTAAGCGAATCAGCTCACTGTTAGAGTTCACCAGCACGGAGATGAAGAGGTATCCCTGTGATTCAGAAGAAAGTGAAAAAAAATTATTTTAGCTGACAAATTATGTTTTCCATTAAGGCCACAAGTAATTTTTTGAGACATACAGTTCTCCTCCAGTACTAACCATACAGGCTGAAATAGATAGCAGACAAAAAGCTAAAAAGATTAAATGAAATAAACAGAAACAAAGTTTAGTGTTACCCTAATTTATTAGTTTTTAAGTGTTTCATCAATCTATTTCAGCATTTCAACCTTATCTAGTAAGATTTAAAGAGATATTCTACAAATTAAAAGGTTGCTTACCTTTTAATGCAAAACTCAAGGCAGTTTCTTAAGAGTAATAATTTTTATGCAGAGTATACATTTTAGCTTTTACAATTACTACAAGACTCACTGTGCACACAAAAGTGTTTCCATTTCAGAATCACTGCTAGATCCAAATGAAGGATTTAAGGAAGGGTGGGAGGGAATGAAGCCAAATCATTTGCAGACTATACAGTTGCAGCAGGATATTAGATAGAACAGCTTATCTTTTATGGAGACTGAGTTACTCACAATTTGTTTCTCTGTGTATCTATTAGAACTGAGCAGGTTTACAGCCTCCATGTGACCAAAGTCAATGTCATGCCCCAGAAGAAAGATGAAAAGTAGTTTGCAGACATATTTTTTCTTACTGTAACCATCTAAAGCCTTGTCACCTGGAAAGCAAGGAAACAAAGAACAATTAAACCTATGTTTTCCCAGTCCCTACATCCACCCTTCTAGTTCCAATGAGGTACCTCATCATATCTTAGAGTAACAAGACTTAGAGTTGTACCCAATCTGATTCACTGTTTACCACCATTCCAAAGAGGGACAAACTGAGGGTTCAGCTATTGCAGTGCTTGAATTCCACAAATTTTAAATATATTATTTCAACTATTATTCATTCAAGAGTGAGAAAAATGCTAAATATATCCACTTACTTCTGATCTAAGGGACTATAAGTCTCTACATCATTTTGTACTAAACACATAAAAGTTATCATAGAACAGCGTATGTCAGACGATTCAAACAACTGTGTTTTAAAAAAATTACTCCCAGCCATAGAAGACAGGCAGCTTGTAGATCTTCCTAGTGGTCCAGGACAGGAAAATGCGTAACTCAAAGCTGAGCTATCACTGAATCAACAAGACATTCACATGATACTACTTAAAATATTTATCTAAATCTGAAATTCATTTAGAGGGAAAAAACCAAAATCTGAAGATTTTTGTGTCAATTGCATTTACCATTATCTATATTCTAAAGGACAGTCAAGAAATAATATCATCTAGTCCCTGAATTATTCTGCTATGTCCTTATTTTCTTGCTGAGACAGTACAAACATATTTGATTTTCCTGTTTCAGTAGATCAGCTATAGGTCTTCTGTACGCGTTCTCTTGTTAAACCAGTTATCAAATCCTTATCACAGTAAAAGGTCTTAACACACTTCCTGAAGTACACCACAGTAGAGAACTCAGTAACAACGAAATAAAAACAGCAAGTCTTTTTAGAAAGATAGAATGATAGAGGCATATTCCAAACCCTTGAAAAAACATGTGAAATGAAACTACCATGAGAGCTTTGAAGCATATATAAAATGAAAGTATTCACAAGTGTTTAAGTTTCAGAAGAAAAACGCACCCTAAATAGGTTTTGCCTTATGTTGTAGTTTTGCTGTATTTTATAAGCTTGTAAAAGCTACATGGAAGAGTAAAATAGCTTACAGCTCATCATACAAACTAATTCTTTTCCTGAAGAAGCGTGGTACATGTGAACATGCACTTTTTGCAGAACATTCTCTTCCTACCCTAGATCAGGAGATGAAGGAGCATCTACTAAATCAGGCAAGTCTGAATGCTAGAGAGTTCAGCCAGGATAGAACAATCTTGATAGATGCTACTACCCAAAAGGCTATCTAAGTTCCTTAGACTGTGCATGCTGGGCCCAAAGTAACTTGTCTGTCACATCAGTGTGTATTCCCTAGTGATGGGCAAGTTCTGCCAGAATAGCACTGTGTAATATAAAGATTAAATAAGATATCTCTAAGTCGCTGCCCTTACAAAAATAGCTCCAAGCTGCACTTAACTTCAGATTTATATAATAGGCAGAGTCTTAACAGTATACAAGTTTCTTCTTCCTTCTCATCCTTTGGTGCAGAAGTTAGATTTCCCATACCTCATGCATCTATCTACAGCTCCCATAACCTTTACAGGACATTCATTCACTGATTGTATTAAAAAAAAAAAACAAACAAAAAAAAAACCAAACAGAAAAAACCCCACGAAAATAAAAAACCAAGAACAAAACACAAACCCAAAAAACCCCACCACAACAAAAACAAAAAACAAAACAAAACAAAAAAACCCACACCAAAAAAACCCCTACAACCACAAAACAAAACAAAAAACCAGAAGCCTCACCACTACAACGTACAGTTTGTGAAGGAACGAACACTACCATCAACATGTGAAGCCATGTAATGCTAGTGAACCAAGAGAAAGCATACTGGCACACTGACGTAGACAATGATAAAAGGTTATGTCTACAGGCTACAACTACGCTTTTTTTTTGGGGGGGGTGGGGGTGAGATTTGCTTTAGTATTTTGACTCTAAAGACTTCTTATTTAGTTTTATTCCAACTGAGAAAACGAATTTAAGCACACGACTACTATTTTAATATGGACAACAATACCCTTGAAATCTGAGTCTTCAGATACATGTTGTGGTTTTGCTTGTTTTGGTTTGTTTCTTTTTAGCTAGCACAGATAAAGCATCAGTTGCCAACAAAAAGAAACTTTATGTTAAAGCTATACTTATGCTGTGCAAGGGAAAAAATAAAAAAAGCTGCCTTCAGGTCTGTACCATGGAAGCCAATACATGTCACATTTTACTTAGATACATGAAGCAGTGTTACGGAAACTACTCATGACAGCAAAATCCTGCTATATTAGGTCCTGTCAAGATCCTCTGATAACAGCCAGCTCTGCAGAAAGCTGACCAAAGAGATGTTTTTTTTCTAGTCGCATTTAAAGTTTGCTGCCAGAAGGTATTTTCCTGATCCTGCTGAGCCAGCAAACTAACCCAGGGCCATTTGCTTTACTAGACATCTGAATTAACATTTAGCATTAGAAGAACCAGAGTGAAAGATTGAGGGGGGGGTGGGGGATGGAGGGTGTGTTAGTGGTGTAGAAAGGAGGGAAGAGGGAAGGGTGGGGTGAGATTCTTCCCCTTCTTTGGAAGCAATATGCAAAGGAATAAAACTTCTATATTTACAACAGTGGAAATAAATACCTCTTCTTATACTATTTCCCCAACAAAATGGCACTTTTGAGCAGAAGCTTCCTCCCACTCCATCATTGTAGGGAGATTTAGATCAAAGATACCTTCCTTCAGAGAAGCAAGGGAAAAAGAAAGATTCAGGAAGAAGCTGTGACAGCTTTAGTTTCTAAACATTTTTCAGCTGCTTAGAAAAGTTTTTACAAGCTCTTAGGATCTGATTTCCAACTGGTCTTCTGCCTGAGATCTGGAAGGAGAATTAATCAGTGAATAAGCCAAGGAGGGCTTTATATTGCTTAGCAATAAGAACATGACAAGCCAGCTGTTTCCAGGTGAATGATTAAAGGAACAGGTGATACTGCATACCATTACCAGATACTATTATGATTCACAGAAACGGACATCAAATAAGCAGAATCCATTTTACTCAGTGCTCCTCTACAGGCCGAGATCATTGCCATGGTATTTAACAGCATTCATAACATCAGGTGTTTCTCTCAGAGATACAGATATGCCAAAAGGCATCAGAAAGTAGGTTATCACATAAACTTTACCATAAGTGAAAAAACCCCAACAGTGTCCAAGACTGGAGTTCCCAGGAGTCCAAGAGATGGAACTGCAGATGCCTGTTAGGGTAAAATCCACCAGCAATACACAAGTCACAAGTATAAATCTTATTCTTTCATCTTCTCAAATGACTCTGGTGTTGACTTTGTGCTACCAGAAGGGAAGAGGGGAATACAGAATACTGCAACACAACAGCTTAATAAAGATTATAAGCAGATGAAAGTATGTATACGCTGAACCACATTAATTTTGACAACTGTTTGTCATGGTTTGGCAATTCCTTTTTTCATGTTTATGACCCAGCTATTTAAAGGATTACATCCTTCGAAGACACCAGTATTTTAAGAGCTCAGATTAGCAAGGTCCTTGGATCGTGGGGTATTTGAAGCATTTTGGATCTTGATCTTCTTTCTTCACCATGTGCTATCAGAGAACAATACTGTAAAATAAGGACCTGAAACACTTGTTATTAGATGGGTAAGTTCACTGACTGCTTCCAGAAGTTTCTGTCCCTTGTATGCAGAACTGAAGGCAATGTGAAGGTTCTCGATAACAAGCAAACTTATAAACTAAGCAAAGTAACAGTTACTAGAATGATTAAAAGAAAAATAATAAAATTCCCTGTGCACACAAAGGTGTTTACATTTCAGAATCACTGCTAGATCCAAATGAAGGCTTTAAGGAAAAGTGGGAGAGAATGAAACCACAATGTTCTATTATTTAATTAGCTGAGCAATTTGAGGGGGAAAAAAAAGCACTGCAGTCAAAGGTCTCACTGTAGTTGTCTAATTCCAGCTGTGTTTTGAAGGATTCTTTGATTCAGACTCTTACTGAAATTTCAAGTTTAACTATTCAATTTCTCTTCCTCCACTGCAGCATTTACAAAGAGTTATAAAGGTTCTATTTTCAACATTACTAACAAGTCTCATTGCTCAAGTAAGTGCTAAAATAGTACAGCTTCCCTGAGCCTCAAGCAAACATCTGAACAGGAACAGAAGGAAAATTCACATGTCCTGTTATCTTTGTTTAAATACAGAGTAATTTCTTTTAACTCAGCTCATTTTTATATGCTTTCGGGAACATTTGCAAATACTGCAAATCAAGTTAGCAGAAACAGGAAGGATTCAGAACACATGTCAGCAGGTTTTGAGCACAGTGGGCATTTCAAAGGTTACTTGCTTTCCCTGGAGTTTATTAGTCTTTTTTCTAAGAAAGAAATTATTAACAGCCAATCACCAAATAGTATTAAGAATGGCTACTTTCATATTTCTGTGCATCACCTCTTTACCATTTCAACAGGGAAGTTTTGGTTTTCCTTGCTCATAGATCTCTTTTATGCAGCTTTCCAAAAAGGAAGAAACAAGGCACAAATGTGTTATGAGACCCTTTGATTCCCAGGCAGCACTTTCTACCTCTAATTTGGATCACTGGTTAAAAACAAGCACGTGCTTTTGAATCAAATTCAGTATACCTAAAAACCATCCTGCTGCAATTACATATCCTGCCACCAGCCAGACAGGGAAAGAAGATGGTTTAGTCCTGTAGGAAGTTCACCAGGCAGGGTGGCATACATGGTAAGGAAGCCTGACACGTCTCATCTCACTAGCATCCAGGTGGTTGATTACTAACTTAAAGACAACACACTCTTGGCTCTTAAAACTGCAATAATGGCTTATGCAAAGCATAATGGAAAACACCCTTAAGTGTTTCTTTGCACTCAGTGTCCTTGCTTCCTTCCTAGGTTGACACTGACTTACATTCACGCAGTTGACAGCAATCCAGTGCTATACTGTATCAGAAGGTCTACTATTAGCTTAGAGGCTTAGAAAAATGAAGTTGCTTTTTCTGAATGTATCTACACTTCAAGACAAGATTTGCCTTTCTATAAGAGTGACAGGCCAAGCCCTCTACATAAAGGATTGAATATTTGTGTCAGACAATCCATACAAATTCATAAGCTCGTGTTTAGTTACCATACTACTACCACCAAACCAGAGTATTACTACAGCAGCCCTACAGATCAGGTGATATCTGAAGCCTGGTTTTTACCTCCAACAATTCATTTTGTCAGTGAAGACACTTTATTATTTTACTCTCCAACTGCCTTCATGTCTCTTAGATGATCAGAGGACAGTGTGAGTAACCAAACCTGACTTAAATACAAAGGCTACAGTTTCAAAGCTTGCCAGGAAACCTATTTACTGTTGCTCAGCTTCTGCTTAAAAATAGGCTTTCAGAGGCTCATCTTCAATTTCCTGCAAAGGGTTACTGTGTAGCTTGTGACAATAGAGAAGACTTGAATTTGGGAAAAGAAGTGTGCAGAAGTACAAAACAAAAACGAAAAAGAACACCACCCCACCCCCCAAAAAAAAAAACAAACAAAAACACAAAACCCCAAGCAATGACAATAACAAAAAAAAAGCAAACAAAAAAACCCCAAAAAAACAAAACAAAAAAAACCCAAAACCCACCCCAAATAGACAAAAAAATCCCCCACAAAACCAAACAAAAAACCCTCCCCAAAAAACAAAAAAACAAGAACACCCCAAAACAACCAAAAAAAAAAAAAACCCAAAAAACCCCAAAACACACACAAACCCAACCAACCAACCAAAAAACAACCCAAATCCCACAAACAAAATAAAGAAAGGGAGGGGCAGAAATTATCAACTGATATTGGAGCACTTCTGCACAAGCCAAAGCTAAGATACATTAGCACATCTGAAATCTAGCAGCCACTCTTGCAACAGAAAACTTATTAAGCAATCAGATCAAAACTAAAATCTAATGCCAGGTGGAAAAAAAGAACAAACCTCAATCATGCACAGAACAGTTCTTTTGACTGCAAAACCAGCTTATAGACTTGTGGTCAGTTTCTTTAAAGCTGAATTTGTGTACTGAGAGATCAAAATGATGAAACAACTAACAAACCAGGCATTTTTTCCACTCACTTACAGAGAAATTTCTACTCTGGCAGCCAGAATTTTAGTTCAGCTCAAGCATGGGAGCAAAATCAGCTTACAGTATGAACATGTAAAACAAAAGCAAGAGTATTTCTCCACACTACTCCTACAAGTTCTGCTTTATCACACTTACGTAGTTTCTCTCTACTACATGCATCTTATCTCAGTTGATGCATAAGCATTTAAAGCAACTGTCAAGGACACACTGACCTCAGCAACAGTGCTTCCTCATGCTGAAATAAGAGACAAAGTCACCTTAAGTACAGAGATTCTAGATTCCTTCTGAGCCTGGAGCACAGAAGCTAGATCAGAACCCAAAGCCATGGTATACATTCCATTAGTTCAGGAGAAGTATGACTTTTCCAGGTATGTGCAGCCTCATCGCAGCCTGTTAAGTAGAAGGATATTTTAATAGCAGGTTACCCACACATAAGGTGGGTAACAGGCTTGCTAGCTACTTGCATGATAGAACAGAAGTAGAAATATACTTAGCCTCTCTCTGCAACAGTGCAAGAATACATCTTGTAAGCTACTTGGGGTGGGGGTCTAGATACTGCAACAGAAGTATGCTGAAGAGTTTAAAGGATACTTGTGGTATACCAGTCTCTTATGCTAGTCTTAAGCAAGAACGTATCTGTGCCAAGAGGCACTACTGCTAGCACTGCTTCTTACAGTCAGACTTTTCTCTGGTTATAGCAATGCAGCCAGTCCAACTGTCACATCTCTGACCAGGTGATTAACCCTGGGCAACAGTTCTCCCCGTAATTATTTAGCAAGAGACTCCATCTTAAATTCACAGACATACATTTGTCTTAATCCAAACTATTTTAAAGCTGTTTTAATCCAAAATATTTTTAGAAGTCAGAGCTACATAAAAAGAAACTGGATTAAACCAAATGATGTCCACTTCAACTAAGAATAAAATGCATTATGAAGGTGTGTTTATCTTTACAAGGCACTTCTGCAAGGGAGAACCATGCAGCACAAAGCCCATGAAGAACTCCTGCAGTAGAAAGATACGCAGCTATCTCCTCCTCACACTCTCAATGCCTCAACCAGATACATAAGTTTTCCCAACTCAGCTTCTTCTAAATTGTAACATTTATGTGCAGTTTTCATCCAGGCTACATCAAGTTAATGTCTTCAGTTAAGCAACATTTTTCACCTTAAATCCACACAAATTCAGTAATGACACAGCCATAATAAAGATCAGCTTACAGGAAGCTTAAGTCATCTTTCAATCAAGCCACTGAACAAGCACACGCTGGTATTTATTCAACACTATTTGAACTGTGCTTAAAGGATGCCACACAAGGTATGCAGGCTAAAGTTACCATACTACTTTGTGGAAAGCACTTCTATTCTCTGATCATTGCCTGATTCATGATTCTACTCAGCCAGTTTTCCTACAGTCATTTGTCCCCCACATCACAATTAACTGCGATATACACAGGATTTACTGTGCATGCACTTTTAACTATTTTTGTACTTAGGCCTCAAAATACCTTACAAAACTGATGAACAGAACTGAGTAAGTTTATGAACTGTTCTATCAGCAGCTCTTGTATCACACAAGATTAAACACAGGTTAAATTAAACACAACCAAACTACCTGTGTTAACCAGAGAATGCTTTTCTGACAGAATTCAATTCATTTAGAGCTTAATTACTGCCAAGTTTTCTAGAAGTTTATTAATACTGTGGCTTATACTGTCACTTTTTATAGAGACATGCACAAAAAAGAACAGTGAAGACTATCTCTATTGTGTTAGGCAGCTTTTCACTAGAGGTGATATTAGCAACCTTCTGCATTCACCTTCGTAGACTCTTCACAGGGCAAGACTCATGATAGCAGATATTGACAAAACACCGAATTGTGTGTCAGTGTTCATTCTGTGATCCCCACATAGGATTTACTGCACTTTACCAGAAAGTCCACTCAGAAGCCATTACTATTATTAGCATTAATTTTAAAGCCTGCACTGACTGCTGTGGTACCCAAACAATTCACAGATCCACTTCTTTCACACACACAAGTTTACAGAAGTATGCAGGTCAGTGCATGTGGATGGAACCAAATGGAGTTTGTGTTACTCAAAACATGTAAGCTATCAATTTTAGCAGAATGCTCAGCTTCCATATGGAATAGAAGTCTCAATCTAGCTTCCCTATTTGAGCTTGCAGATTACAGCTTTCCTTGTCAGATGCAAACATAAGGAGTTGGGCTAGTATCTAAAGAGGATTACTTAATCAGATTTGATCACACCCAAACAGTAAGAACTAGACTATTTCCCTATAAGTCAGTACTGAAACAGCATTAACCACAAGGAACTTTTCTGCAATTCCTTATTGCATTCCTTTACAACATGTTTAAATCTAGCAGTGAGTTGAGTGGGTCTGACAGAACCTCCTTCATACTTCAAGCACACTGGAATATGCAGTAGGCAGTACAGTTCTACAGAAGCCTCAGTAACTTTCATTTTGTATGCTTTTTGAAGTTTTCAGATCTTCACTGCAATTTGAAGACTTAGCCTGATGAAAGTTTCCAGTTTCATTAGTGAAAAATTGATTAGGTTTTGCAAACAAACTAAAGCTTGCCTGTCAACTAAATCAAGATTTTAAAAAAGTTTTTGATGACAAAAGGGCATAGGTGGAATATTTAATATATTTACAGGGAAAGCGATATGCTGCTTCCTAGAAAAAGCTGTCTTGACTAAATAATAATAACCAATAATGCTACTACCTGACAGCAAGAAGTTTTACAAACAGCAACCAAGAGAAAACAAGCAGTCTTTGTTGCTGTATCTTCCAGATTAAATCAACTTAATGAAATTAGTTAAAAGATAGAGTAACATAAAACTTTGAATAACTTGATGTGTACAAAATCTTCTTAAACAGCTTTTAAATAAACTCAGTCTCTTTATCTGAAAGATATGCTTCGGTTGCCTGGTATAGCTCTTGCTTGGAGATTAAACTGCTTTATTATAAGGTATAATTTTATGCTTAAATTTACTTGGCAATATAATGATCCACTTTGATCATAAAGAAAAATGGTTGTCACTCCTGCATGCAGGTTTCTAGTGCCTTGAACCATGCGCCAGTTGCACATACTTAGTACATGAAGGCAGTATCTGCTGGTCACTGTCTGGAAAAGGGACACAAGTTTTAGAATTGGATTGGGTGATGGAGAATAGTCTGTAGAACAGACTATGCAAAGCCTGCTACTTTTGGCAAAAATCAGACCAACATCAGTATTAGATGGAAGTTTTAAAATTAAAAGGAGTTGGAAAACAATGTGACAGCATAGGGAGGTGTCTAAATGAAAGTTCCTTTTTCTATCTACTGTAGAAAAATAGCCATTAAAGTTTCCTCAGTTACCCTACAACTTAAGTTACCAGTCTAGATAAAGTATGCTGAAATTTCTAAGAGAAAAACATTAGCAGAGGCATGTGATGGCTTCCAATTTACAAGAAGTTTTTAACTTTTGAGTGTCTCGCACCATGGTCAACTTTTCTCTTTCAAGCTGTTGACACTCAAGTTCTTGCAGGTTTTCATATGCCTTTAAGAGATATACCACTTGCTTTGTAACACATTGAGTATTCCAAATAGATATGCTTGTCTAAGTCAGGATAGATGACTAAGGCATAAACAGGTTTAATCCAAATACAGCAATTCTGAAGCCAGATACACAGCCTCCACATTGTAATACCTTATCTAGCTACACACACAGCCCCGTATCTATTTAAATACCATGTTTGCCACAGCCACTTCTGGTGGCTGTTAGAACTTCATTCAAAAGCATCTCAACTGCCCCTCAGAATCTTTAAAATTTGAGGCCACATACACAACTTGAATACAGTTACAGCATGAGTTTTACTATGTGTTGTTTAAAAGTGAATTGCTATCTCTTAAAACGCATGACGATGGAATTAGTCACTGCATATCCCTCGTTTCGTTTGAGTAATTTGTATTACTGTTGCTTAAGGGAGTGGTCATGATGTATGGCTTCAGCAACCATGTTTTTATCTTAATTCTGCTAGAAGACAGCCTAACCCATTACTTCCCTAAAGGCACATGGGTGGGGGGTGGGGAGAAGTTTAAAAAAGATTCTGGTTTACTGGAAATAATGACATCCACCTATGTTTCTTCATACTAGTTCATGGCCTTATGGAAGAAAAACAGGCTGAATAGTCACATGGTTAGGAACCAAAGTATTAGAAAGGGTTTATGAACAGTAGCTCAATTCTTTGATATATGAGGGAGTTTTCTGTTATGGACAAGAATCACAGGACTATCAGGAAGTTCTGTAGTTAAGAGAATATTTTCAGTAGTTATTCTAACATTCTGCTCTAGGATTTTCCTTGCATCAGCAGTTGACAAAATTAAAAAAAAATGTCTAAACATGTAAGAACAAAACAAAAAAACCAAAGAAGAATGTCATGCAAAGAAACATGTATAGGTTAGTATCAAGTCACTTACCCTTAAATTTTGACCGAATGTTTGCTAGTTCTTTATTTATCCTCTTTATCTCCGCTTCTTTACTTTTGCCTGAAATCAAAAGAACACATGTCAAAATACAATGCTTTGGACAACCCTTGGACACCCTAAGCTTCTTTCCACCCAACCATGCTATGTGAACATACAAACATCAGGAGGAATTATTACTCCCCCTTTCCAGTATTAGAACTGAATGAAGGCAAACATCACAGAGGTAACTTCAGCATCACTTCACAGGGGAATTTGAGAAGCTAGAAGGACCTCGTGTTTCAAGAAGCTTTGTAGACTTTAGACAGTACAAGCTGCATACAATTAAACCAAGATGCCTTTATTACTAACTTTCATAAACACTTCAGTTTTTCTATAACAGCTTCTGTATTGTATGCTCATTCAGTTCAATGAGCTTTAAAAAAAAATTCTTAGCAGACACAGAAGATAAAAAGCAGTAAACTTATAAGTAGCTCAAAGACTTCAAAAACCTCAGATAGGATACATGCAAAAGTGCAGACTTTCAATATGCCCCATGAAAGTCACTTGAAAAAAAACAGAAATATTTTAAATCCACATTTTATTAGGCAACATTACCACCTTAGATTTCTCAGCACAGTCTATATTTTGTATCAACTTTTGATTCCAAGAATAGGTATTAGGATTTCTAGTGCCAATTCAAATTAAGTATTTGGAGAAATCAAATTAAGTATTTGGAGAAATCATCTTATTATACTTAACCACTTTAGTTTTTGCTGAGAGAGATTCTACAGAGATGTGGGTCCATTATCCCCTACATAAATGAGCATGGTAGGCTAAAATAACCAATTCAGGCATTGTACTCGGTTGCTTGAAGCAAACAAAGTCCACTTCGGCAATGCAGAACTGGCCACCTAGTCATGTTGCAAATTCAGAACTGTACCTTCTGAAACTTTCAAGCAGTTTTCAAAACATCAACTACCAGCAGAAAAAGACAGCTTCCTTTACTCTTCAGCACATATATTTGGCTATGAGGTTATGAAACAAGTTTCCTGACCCTGTTAGAAAAAGATCCAACCTTAAGAGTAGTGAGGATCACATGCCCTGCTTTCATAGCCCACTTTCCCCCACACCACTCCCATCAGGGACTACAGCCATGTCAGTGCAAGGAGGCTATGTGACAAAGCTTGAAGAGCGGATCAGGACCAGCATTCCAAAGCACTTCCAATCTCACCCTTTGCACATAAGCAACAGTATTTAAACATCCTACTACATTTGCATGTCCAAACTCCTGTGTCACCCAATAACTGTTGATCACCCCTTTACCACATTCCAAAGATGATCTGACAGCAGGCCAGATGAAAGATGACGAAGTAACTCAAGGAAACAAGTGCCTCACAACAGATTAATAACAAAGTATTTAAAGTATAAGGGAACCCATGATTAAGCCAAATTAATACAGATTTCATAATTTTGTAATTTATACCCAAAAAGAAACTGAAGTTTTGCACTTACAAAACAAATTCTTGCATAAAATGCAGAAAACTTGTTTATATTAATATGCCTACAACAATGGCCTCAAGAGTACAGACAAGACTAGCACACTGTGCAAATGGAAAAAAATTAGGCCCAAACCAGAAGCAACTACTTTTGTTTGCCTTGTCATTTTAATAAAATACCTTCAGATTTGCTTAAAATGGAATTTTTCCCATTCTACAACACTGTTTCATAAGGGGCATTGCTCAAAAAACTGAGTGAAGGATGCCTTGGCAGGCATACCACATGGCAAAAACCCCCGAACAACTTCCTCCATACCCAACCCTGAAAAACTACTTACATGTACCCACTCATTCACTTACTGCTTTTAAGAAGTTAAGCATTTTCAGACCTCAGTAATTCACAATATCTGTTCTGAAACATAAATTGTAGTTGCTATCTCTACACATCGTGGTTTTCAGATAAAGCAGTAGACATGCCCACAGTTTTAATTTGATCTAGAAACTCCAATTAACATCTACAATCAGAAGGCAAGAAATCATAGTATACCTCCCTCAGTTTAAAAGATGCATCTGTTGGGATCACAAAAGCTTAACCAGTTTTTAGTAATGTATCATGCAACACGTTATGGGTTTTCTTCTAATTTAACTTGCCAGTCTAAAGTAAGCTGGTTTTAAAGCAGTAACACTACTGTATAAATAAGCAGCAGCTTGTAAAATCTAAGGCTTGAAGTGTCTTCTACTATAGATTTTTAGATTTATCTTAATTGCATTACATTATTTATCCTGTGCGCATGGCAGAGATACTCGACTGTTCATGCCTAAGATACTTGCCAGCAGTAGGAACTCACTACTGGACTTAAGCAAGTCTTTTGCTCCTGGGTCCATACTCTATGAACAGAGGGCCATAGTAACATATGGCTAAGGGGTGAAAGCACTTACATAAACAGACAACACTCCAATTTTGTAAGCTCTTGTATTAGCACTCCTTTTAAAGACTTAAACCACTTCCCTTATCTGCAGCAATTCATCTGCTCTAGAGGAAAAACTTAATTTCTAAAATTATTAATTTCTTTCCCCTTTTACCAAGTGAAGAGCACATCTCACTAAAACAGTACCACCAAGTCTGGAGCTTTTGTACTTCATTCAGATTAACAGGGCAGAAAACTGACCGCAGTGAGGTAAACTGCTAACCTGAGTAGGATATTTAGTTACCTAAATTTGGAAGCCAGGTTCTTGCTCTGTATCTTTAGGTTCTGTTTGTAACAAAACCACTGAAAACAGTAAACTGCAGAATTTACTTCGAATTATTAGCAATTGTTTATCTAACCTCAACAAGCATGGCAATAATCACTGATGTCAAAAATGGAGAGAGGAAGGAGAAACAAGTCCATGTCAGCCAGTTTTTCTCAACCAAAGATAAAAATCAAGGCTTATTTATTCATTTTAAAAATCACCAAAACCTCTCAGCAAACCTTCCAAGCAACATTATCTGTTATAGAACAGTTGGGGTTGGAAAGGACCTTAAGATCATCTAGTTTCAACCCCCCTGCCATAGGCAGGGGCAGCACACACCAGACCCTGTCACCCAAGACTACATCCAACCTGGTCTTGAACACTGCCAGGGATAGAGCATTTATCACTTCTTTGGGCAACCTGTTCAAGTGCCTCACCACACTCACAGTAAGGAACTTAGGTACACAGATAGTCAGTTACTGCTAGAAACTGGGTTGTGTCCTAAGCAAGCAACAGAGCATTAAGGGTGACCTGACTAAAATACTGAAGGAATTTGTAAAGTCAGCACCTTTGGCAGAAATGGACTGCAGACCCAGCAACACAAAACTCAAAATCCCATCCCCCCGAGCACACAGCTGTAGCAATGAGTTGACAGGAAGTCCCATATTAAACAGTAAATTCACATCTTAAGGTTTATTCTCTCAAAGCTAAAAACTTGCACAGCACATGAACAAAAGCCTGTTCTGAATAATTCCTTCAGGCTGGTTTATTTGAAATGCAGTATACAGTCTCATCTAGACCCTGACCAAACATAAGTAGCATAGCAAGTAGCTGGATAAAAGTTTAACTCCATACACTGGAAATCAAGTCAAATGATTACATCTTGTCTCCTTATTGGTGATTACAGTCTATATGTGCCTGAAATCGCAGTTTTAGAGAGCAGCACTAGCGCACTGAGTGTTAAGTGTCACTGAGGACAGTCACATAAGAATGCTTAGGGTAATTCGTAAGTTAAAACTAGGCTAAAGCATCTAAAAACAAGTTTCCTGAACTTCAGCAGTTATATTGCATGGTAACCTTATTCAAATCAATTTATTCTTACATTACAGGATGACAAAGCAAAACAAAACCTCACAGTGGCAAGTAACTTCAGTTTGTTCCATGTACAGGGAAAAACAAAGAGGTATCAAAAAAACAAAGACCAATTTCCAGCTGGATCTTCTGTCCCACTAAGGGTGGAGGGGGAAGCAGGGACTATTGAAGAAAAAAAATAACTGTTCAATTAACTGAGAAGTTGACCACATTACTCAGCCATGGTACACTCACTTTAGAATTTCTGCATGCATATTTGATTTTTACCATCACTATAAACATTAAAGTAACCTCAAAGATTGTTAAAAAGGAAGATAAGACCACTACTGATGACAGTTGAAGGAGCACTGTGGTTCAGTGAGCATTGTGCTTGCAAAGCCACTGCCTCACTTCCAGGCTGTCACGCAGCTCCCAGTTTCAAGCTGTATTCCAAAAACATGGGCTCTATGTAGCCAAGCCATTCAATTTGGAGAGGCTTAATAAAGGTCATGCCACATATACAAACTGATGGGCAGGACAGTATTTAAGCCAGAGCACAAGATTATGTTCCACCTCAGTTCAGGCCACATCCTTCTCACTTTCACTTATTCAGGCTTTTTCCAGTTTAGGAAATAAGATCAAGTATTCACAAAAAGTTATTAGAAGAGTTGACTGCAAGCCAGTAAGTTTTGGCTGGCTATTCTGCACAGAAGACATACTTTTTATAGCCTTACAGACCTTGTATATGATTGCTCTTAGTCTCCAAGACGAGTACCTGAGCAAACAGATCTCCAGCCGCAACATTATCCAAGGTGCTTATGAACGATTACTTCATATTTAGCAGTTTGCCAGGCTTCAGACTCCACTGTGCTGCCTACTGCCTTCATTAAGCAAAGTAAATTTAGTCTGCAGTGCACTATTATCATTAATTACCATCGTGTTTAACAAAGACAGACTGGAGAAAACCAAGAGTCATCCAGCTTTTCAGAGATCCAATTACTATTCTTAAATCTCCCAGTAATCCAGACTATAGTCAGAGCTTCAGTACTGCAAGAATAAAACCTCCGCATGTCAGTTTGGAGTTCTGCATTACAATCCACTGAAGAATGAGAAAACACAAGTCTCAGAAAGGAATTTGATTCCATCAATTTGAAGAGAACATTGACATATCTTAATACTAACTTGGCAGCAGGGTTGCAAGAGACTAAGCAAGTCCTTCAAGGTTAGAATTAATGCGCTGCTTGAGGCTCACTTATTGACCTGCTCCATCAGGATTAACTTGTTGCTATACTAACTATAGACTGTCTAAGCCAAGTTTGAGGCACAAAGCACTTCCATGCTGATTAACTAGAACTGCTAAGAGTTCTTAGCTTTCATACAAACCATTTAAAGTCTGGTATATTTCTGACCCAAAGGAATAAAGAAGCATTTTTCTACACACAAGTACTGAGCACCACAGATTTCTGCAGGCAAATTCTTGAGACAGGTATACAGACAACATTTAAAGTAAAAAAAAAAAAAGACAACATTTAAAGTAAAAAAAACCAAACAACTGCTTCACAAAAGTTTGTGTTGCCATTACTCATCTGGCTCCAATCTGCTTATGGACCCCACTCAATTCATTTGTTTTGAATTTATGCAGAGGTTAGAGCTGTTACTTATGTCACCTCTTAGTCTTACTTGAATTGTAGCCATATGACAATCTTATGATTACAGATACGCCATTAGCAGTGTGAAGAACTGCAAAGCATGTTGGGTAGAAGGCTCTATTAGCATAAGGAAAAGCTTGCCACCATTTTGTCATGCTTCTTGAAGGCAAGTAGCAGTGTCAGTTCCTATTTGTGGCGCTACCATTTGTGTAGCAGAACACATCTCTCTGTTCACATTCAATTACTGAGTAGGCCTTGAAGAAAGGCCAAGTCTAGTTTTCTGTTTAGGACAGCAGTAATACAAATACTGCCAAGGTTAAGAGCAGCTAGCTTCTCCTCTGAACTCTGTAGTGGCTAGGAACATCTACTTAAGAACACAGTTATTACACAAAAGGTAAATTCTCAAAGATGTTGTCAGATGTTTTCCTGCAGAGCTGTAAACCTTTGTTTTCCAAACAGAAGATTTTTTTCCATTTTATTATGTTTTCATTAGCCTCTATATTAGAAGCATCCAAGCTGATTGGCTAAGTTGGGTGGGAGAGAGTCAAACTGCTACTACCTTCCTTTAGGCAAAATTCATCGATAAGTTTCATAATTAGCTTGATTCAAAGCTATACTTCTTAAAAGGCAACTCCAGGCTGTTCCTTAGCACTGCTCTCCTCCTGGCATACATATTCATACTACTACTTTGTACTGCTGCAGATCAGTTAGAGAGCCAAATAGACAAAGCAAGATTGGTTTATTTAATATCCAAAGAGTAAATCATACCAGCTTTACTACAGTGATAATGCCAGCAGAACACATGACCAGGTAAAGAGCAAGCTCATCACATTCACCATCCAAAGACACTCTTAGTGTCAGAAAGCAATCAAATTACCCATTCCCCTTTCCTATTGCTAAAACAGCTTATAAGCATTATGATAGAAGTGCACTGCATTGTTAAACCTGCTGTTGGGGAACAGAGAAAGAAACTGGTTAAAAGAGACAGACTGAACAGCCGCATCTCTACAGTAAGAGTGGTGCGAATACTTACAGGAAAACATTCACATGAAAGTAATCAGCACATCCTTTCCTGCCTTTGGAAAGAGCTTCTACAGTACTTAAAACTCGTATCAGTTAATTATCCTGCCAGCAGGACAGATACTCATGCTACAGCTCTAGCGTATAGATTAGCCTTTTGCTATGCAGATGATTAGCTTCATGAAGCAAAACATCAAATCCATCCTCCACTTCTTCCTCATCTCTCAGCTGGTTATTCAGCACAGCAGGAAAGGGTCACAAGAGAGGCAGGTTACATAGCAATACATTAGAGTGATCTGTTTGCTGTATGCCTGCCCTCACATAATGTGAGTCTTTAGCCTTGATTTGGAAGTCTCTAGAGCACTACAATAGAGATGCAAGTTCCATGTCCACCTGGCTATGTCCAAAGGAGAATGATGGTGCTAGTGTTTACAAACTCACTGTGCAACTAATCCAAAGAGACTACTATAAAATACTGTACCTTCATGAGATGTTAGTATGGCTTCAGTTTTATTCAGAAATTGACCAGTTCAAGGCTGCAGAACAAGAAGCTTTTTGCTCAATAATGTATTAACATCCTGTTATGAACAACATGAGTGCATACTGTCCTTTCACAAGAAGTGTTTTGATCAGAGGAAAGAAACACCTTGTCTATTATATTGGAGATCACGAATGGCAAAAAAACCAGTTGAAGATTGTTGTGCCTTGGGTCATTGTGTTGAGATTAGATATCCATTTATACAATGAGATCAGTGACATACTGATCCAATTTAAGAACTTACTAATATTCCGCACAGCAGATAGTCCTATTCTATTCACAGAACTCACTTCTTCCTCCAGTACACTGCTAGAGATTTGCCCCTATAGCAACACTTCCCATGAAACAGCAGGGAGTCATAGGCTTTACTGTAATACAGTAATCTATTAACTCCTTGGTCACATAAGGGAAGGGAAATAAATGCAAAAAAACACACTGCAGCTTGTGAATTATATCACAATTCAGATATTTTAACTGCAGCAATTTAATAGAAGTTTAATGATATTAGGTGACTACTATGGGTGGTTTTTCTAACTAGGCACTACAAGTTAAGAAAGACACTACAGCTCAAACTTGAAAAAGCCTGAAGAGTAACTACGTCACAGGGTCTAGCTTAAGACCAGATCTTTCCCCGTATTGACTGAAAGTCTACTGGAAGCTCATACCCAAGTGACTTTATGACATATGAAACATCTACTTGGCAGTTTAGTTAACAAAATGGCATTGACTCCTATCAAAAGAGAAGCTTTAAGCTAAGAAGATGTGCAAAACCAGAACTGCAAGGTTAGGTTATTAGACAAAGCAGCTTTTCCTCCTTCCTTGACTGAGTAGCCATTTCCTGGAACAGTATTTTCACACAGAACAGTTACACTCCCTTCAACAGGGTAAAGCAGTATTTGGACTGATTTAAAGGCACTGTGGCCTCTCTTCTGCCTTAGATCACATCCAAGTAACAGAAGAACAGTTTGAGACTTATCCAAATTCTAGTTTTGCTATCACTTCTATACTATTTCAGGGGCCTTAAGAAATCCTGTATGAGCTCACTAATTGATGCAGATATGTAACAGCCTCTGCAACAGTCCTAAATTTCCTCTTGCCAGACTGATGGGCAGCATCTATCCAAAGGATTTCAAATTCAGCAGATGTCATATTTTCCAATCAATGTCTTCAACGGAGAGCATGGCTATCACAAGAGAAATTCTAGATCTTTATAACTTCTCATCTATTAATCATCATACTTGTCTACTCTCCTCTTGGCCAAACATGCAGAAATTTAAACAACAAAAAAACCACCAAAGAAACAACAAAAAACAAACCCACAAAAAACAACCCCTCCAAGTTCTATGAAATGATCAGATGAAAGCTAAGACTGAAGAGCAATCAGAGGAACATTAGTTTTGTTTTACACATCCTCCTCAGATTAATCTCACACTAATTGTGTTTTCCTTAAATTGCTCTCCTGCAAATAGTAGCAAGTGATGCAAGACCTAGTGCTTATTATAGCTCTAAGCAGCATGCTCTTAGGGTTTTTCAAGCCAGAAACTGTCCACATTAGATGAGTGGCCATAATCTTGCAAGAGAAATAGGAGAGCAAATCAAGACACCTTGCCTTCAAATTTCTTTGAAGAGATAAGTAATCTAAGAATACAAATAAAGAAAAGTCATTGACTGTACATGGAAGTAAATCAAGTCCTACTTTAAAACCATATCCAACGCAAATACGAACCTGCACCTCAAAGAAGCAACACAGTGGCTGCCCCCCTACACACTAAAGCTGTATTATTGACATAAAGCACTAAAACAAGCTGTATATGCCCAACTCGCCCTATGTGAGACTTTTTTTCCACTGTGGGGGTGTTCTCACAGAGAACAAATACCTACAGATACCCATGTGGTCATATAATTCATATGCATGTCTCTCCCACATACACAGGTAATGCACTCCATTATCTACCATCCATTCATATGATTATTTGCATGAACCAGCCTTTTTTAATCCCCACTTGCCTATCTATAACCTGACATATCAGTCCCAATTCAGTGAAACAAAGCTACTGAAGTCAGGCTTCAAGAAGCTTCAGCCTCTGGACATCCTCCCTGTTCAGTGCAAAGAATTATTGCATGAAGTTCAAAGAGAAGAGACAGACCTTTGTTTAATATATCTGTTGGGTTCTATTTAAGGAAAAAAAAATACAGCCTGAGGAGAATGGAACATATACAGAAACATTTGGAGAATGAACTAAAGAAACATTTGGAGAATGAACTAAAGAAACATTTGGAGAATGAACTAAAGAAACATTTGGAGAATGAACTAAAGAAACATTTGGAGAATGAACTAAAGAA
The DNA here is from genome assembly GCF_000696875.1 of Nestor notabilis. Lineage (NCBI taxonomy): Eukaryota > Metazoa > Chordata > Aves > Psittaciformes > Psittacidae > Nestor > Nestor notabilis. The sequence goes on from NW_009938626.1 coordinate 22,592, forward strand.
ACATTTGGAGAATGAACTAAAGAAACATTTGGAGAATGAACTAAAGAAATCTAACTTTGTCCTGTCCAACTTTCAAGATGACACTGAAAAGGTAAGGCAGTTATCTAAAGTAGTGAGGGAAATTAACAACTGTCTTGTCCTCTAAGCCTGTGGCTAAAGCAGCTTTTGCCTCTGTGCAGATGCATTTCATGAACCCAAGAGTAGATAACTTCCTGATTTTATAGTGGAGGAAGGGGTTACCAGTAGTACACTTAATATATTGTAATAGAAACTATTTCTACACTATCACCTCCAGAAGAAAGGAAAAAAGAAAGCTTTTTTAGTTTTCAGGGTGAATAGCAGATAATAATGTTGTTGCAACAAAATAAGTTGAGTGACAAATTACTTTAAAGTACTTCTTCACTAGATAAGCATAAAGCTATTCTCAAAAAAATGAAAAAACTCCTGATGATGTATCTGTCAGCTAAGACAGCTGGAGAGTTTATAAAGCACTATCTTGCATGAGCCAAATCACTTCAGCAGCTCTGCAGTACACACACAAAAAAGACTTAACACACTACTTCAGAATAAGTGTTTCTTGCAGGATTCCATATGCTTATAACACAGGCAAATCTTGTTGGGTTTTAGTTCATGAGGTACTTTATCCAAGCAGTGACAAGGACTCTTCCTGACCTGGACTCCCAAGTCTGGATGGCAGTTCACCAAGCCACAGGATTCAGAGCTTTCCAGTTCCACTACCACCACAATCTGTTTTACAGCATGGCCACACCTTGCTGTTTTCTCAGTGGGCCTCATCAATCAAAGTACTAATTAACTGGGCTATCTTAACCAAGTACTTCAGTTCAGCTTCCATTTTATATCTTTCTTGTCTCTTCTCTGATGTCTGTGAAAGTACTATTTCATATATGGTATAAAACAATCCAATTAAGCAAATTTCTAGAAGAGCCCATACATCTACTGGCAAATTGTCAGGCATCTAAATGAGTTATTTTCTTTAAAATTATTTTCTTCTGCCATCTGCACCAGGGCCCCTACGTAGAAAATACAGAGCCTGCAACAAGAAGCTGCCCTGAAACAAAATTGTTGAGAGATATCAGGAACTGCAGGATGATTAACTTCCTTATATTATCTGAGCTTGAAAATTCAGTTGGTATTTGGGCAGATAAAGAACATTTTCTTTTGAAAAAAATCACTCAATAGTACAGTTTCACAGATACTAAAGTCAAAGCATTAAGAAGCACTTTTACCCTTTAAAATAGTTTACATTGCTGCTACAAGTAGCTTGCTTTTTTTTTATGAATAGCTTTACAGACTGCCAAGAAATCAGCATATTTTAAGCACTTTTTAAAGTCACATACAAAGTAACTCTTACATTCAACACCGTATGTGACACAGAAGCATGTAACACACTGATCGAGAAGCTTAATAGATAACCCAAGTGCCAAAACCATGGCTAATCAACACAGAAGTGACAATCAACCTTTTAGCTATTAAAGACAGACTGGCAGTGCAAGCTGTTCGTTCACTCACAGTCAACTAGAGTTTTAAGCATTGAAAACTGCTATCACTTTATCAGACTTTTCTAAAGCCTGTAAAAAGACTAGTAAAAACAGATAGGCAACACAAGCATCACTCTCAAATCAGTAATATAATAAACTCAAAAGAGAAGGATGCATTATTTAGTGCTGCTGACCTTGCAGGTACAAATGCCCAAGAAAGAAGACTATGTAAGAAGATAAAGCATTTCCAAAGGTAGACAGTCTAAGTTTACATATTTATACCCTTTATTTTATTACCATAATCACCTGGGCACAGCTGGCACACAACTGCATTTTATTTTTTCAGCAACATCTACAATTCCGATTCCTTATATGTGCAAAATCATAGGATCATAGAACAGTTTGGGTTGGAAGGCATCTTAAATATCTAGTTCTAATGCCCCTGCCATGGGCAGGGACACCTTCCACTAGACCTTCCGCTGAAGGCTACTCTACAGCCCAGAACTTTCCTGCCCAGCTGACCACAGCATTAGTGGTGTCCCCAGTATAGTGGTTGGGGGGCGTATGTTAGGGGGAAATTGCTTTTCAGGTCTTTCAGAAACCACACAGCCCCTGTGTTTCAACATTACTCAATCCAGAAGAGCTGTAGGCAAACTATAAATGTCAGATCCTTATAGTAATATTATAAAGCAATAAACAAGTCCAACAATGCCAAAATTAAGTCTGAAATTCAGAATGCCAGCAGGCAGTTTGCACATCAGTGCAAATGTTGGATATTTAGTCTAACTTTAAGACTAGAAACAGAGATTAAGCACTGCACATGGTGTCTAGCTTCTTCCTCCTCCCCCCCCCACCCCCCCCCCCCCCATCTCAGAACAGGAAGAATAGCTTACATTTACAATTCAAAATATTCTATTTGTCTAAACAGTTATTACTTCTTGTTCTCATCAAATATCTAGCTCCCCATTCTGGAAAGATAAAGATGAAAATTAAGCCAATACCAGTGCCTGCAAAGCACAGTCTCTTTGAGTGTTCTCAAGTATTTTTGGGAAGCTTAGTCAGTGTACACCAGCCCACGGTTAGCTGGCAACACTAGGAACTCCCTTAAAGGAAAAAGACTCAAATGCCACTAGACAGCCATTTGGAAACTGCATAAATCACCTATTAGTGGGAACTATTAGCTCCTTTGCAGCTATTTGCAAGATACAGTTACTTTCTTCATTATGAATATAAGATACACGAGAAATTACAGCTCCCAAATAGCTGTCTGAACAGGGACAAAACATTTCAGAAGTACCAGTATTTGCTTAAACAGTCAAAGTGTTAATATTTTATTTATTTCACAAGCAAGTTACATGTCTGTCACTTGAAGACACTGAGAGGATGAGAGGTTTGTTGTCCAATCTGGACAGAGAAATGGTTGTTCCATGGGAGTTCCTACACTGCCTACACACTGACAAGCTTGTGGGGGAATCAGTAGTTAATTTGTTCAATCCTACTACCTCGAATCTTGTTATTCCACATCTCTAAACATAGGTTAGGAAGCTAAAAGCTTGAACGTTTCTCTTGTATTCCCTTTTACTGAATTCGATTTTACTGAATTCCCAAATAAGGGTGGACAAATGTGTTGACCAACTGCAAGATGCAAAAGACGTTGAAGAATAAATCATAGTACTTCTACCTAAATGAATGAAAACAATCATTAAAAAAAAATGGTGGGTAGATACAACAGCAAGTCTTAAATGCCATGACACCAGGTATTTGGATGTCAGAGAGGGACTCTTCATCAGGAACTGTAGCAATAGGACAAGGGGTAATGGGTTTAAACAGGGGAAGTTCAGGTTAGATATAAGGAAGAAGTTCTTTACTGTGAGGGGGGTGAGACACTGGAACAGGTTGCCCAAGGAAGTGATAAATGCTCCATCATCCCTAGCAGTGTTCAAGGCCAGGCTGGACAGAGACTTGAGTGACATGGTCTAGTGTGAGGCATCCTTGCCCATCGCAGAAGGTTGGAACTAGATGATCTTAAAGTACTTTCTAACCCAAACCATTCTACATTTCAGTGCTATGTTACACATGCATAGAACACCATGGCACTGGAAAATTTCCAGTAAAACAGTAGGGCCAACCAGTCAAAGCACAAAAACATTCACATTAGCTTGAACTAATATACAGTACATTTCATAAGCCGCCTTCTACATATACAAGAACAAAGTCAGAAGAAACCTAAGGATTTGCAAGTCTATTCTGAAAACAAAACAGCTTATATTGTGAGGAAGATTAACAACCTTGTTCACATGGCTGGAAGTCCAATTCACCTGAATTTAGTTTAAGGAAACTCAGCATTTTAACAGTAATTTTACCAGTATGATTTTCTCCCTAGCCTTTTATATTATAAGTCATCAACATGAAGATTTTCCCAAGCAGGTAGGGTTATTTCAATACAAGCCATCATCATAATTTGTATTTAAAAATTCTCCAAATCCGTTTTCATCTCTTAGAGAGAAAGCCTTACTGCTGCTGCTTTTAAAGTAGCCTCAAGTAATCTATAGAGACAAAAAGGTGGACAAAATAGAGCTGTTTCATCACATCAACCACAGTGACCTTAGCCCTTCCCCAGGCAATTCCTGCCACATCATACACTTAGATCTCTAACTCTGATTAATATTAAACTGCTATCACATACAATACTCAGTCAAAAAGGTAAGTTGAGTACTGAAGTGTACCCCCAGACATACACCTTCTTCCCCTACTCCCCCCCACTCCCCCAACCCAAGTAACAGCAGATTTGTACATCTCCTCTCTGCACTGCGCAATCACGGGCATGACCCCTCTCTTCCCTCAGGGGGACAACTTAATTCGCAGCCCTCTCCATCCCATTTTTAATTACATGGATCCTAAGAGCTCATCTGTGCCAAAGCAGAATTTTAAAGCCAATTTAAGCCGAGCCTAGGCATACCCACAGAAGGCCCTGCTCGCAAGCACCCTTACAGAGGCCTGCTTTGCATCAGTGACGTTTCGAATTGAGAGGCGTTCACGGATTTGGAAGAAGACCAG
>NW_009938627.1:0-1939 GCF_000696875.1 Nestor notabilis
TGAGGCACACCACTCATTACTGGTCTCCAACCACTGACCACAACTCTTTGCGTGTGGCTGTCCAGCTGATTCTTTATCCACCAAGTGCTCCATCCATCAAATTGATATCTCTCCAGTTTAGAGACAAGGATGTTGTGCAGGACAGTGTCAAACACTTTGCACATGTCTGGGTAGATGACGTCAACTGCCTTGCCCCTGTCCATCAGTTCTGTGGCCCCATCATAGAAGGCCAACAAAATTAACCACTGACCACAACTCTTTGCGTGTGGCTGTCCAGCTGATTCTTTATCCACCAAGTGCTCCATCCATCAAATTGATATCTCTCCAGTTTAGAGACAAGGATGTTGTGCAGGACAGTGTCAAACACTTTGCACATGTCTGGGTAGATGACGTCAACTGCCTTGCCCCTGTCCATCAGTTCTGTGGCCCCATCATAGAAGGCCACCAAATTTATCAGACAGGATTTCCTGTTAGTATAACCATGCTGGCTGTCACCAACCACCTTGTTCTTCATGTTCTTCCAGAGAGGGCCCACATTATCCCAAGTCTGTTTTTTATTTGCTATGTACCTATAGAAGCCCTTCCTGTTATCTTTCACATCCTTTGCCAGATTTAATTCTAACTGGGTTTTAGCTTTCCTGACCTGGTCCATAGATTCCTGGACAATGTCCCTGTATTCTTTCCAGGCCGCCTGTCCTTGCTTCCACCTTTCTTTCCCGCTAAGATTTCTCAGCAGCTCCTTATCCATCCATGGAGGTCTCTTGGCCCTCCTGCCACATTTCTTTCTAGTCAGGACACAACACTCCTGAGCCTGGAGCAGGTGATCCTTGAGTATCAACCAGCAGTCTTGGGCCCCCCTGCCTTCTAGGACAATATCCCATGGAACTTTAGTAAGCAGGTTCCTGAAGAGGCCAGAGTTTGCTCTCTTGAAGTCCAGGGCAGTGAGCTTGCTGCATGCTCTTCTCACTGTCCTGAGGATCTCAAACTCAACCATCTCATGATCACTACAGCCAAGGCTGCCCTGGAGCGTCACATTCCCAACCAGCCTCTCCCTGCTGGTGAGCACGAGGTCAAGCATGGCACCTCTCCTTGTCAGCTCCTCTACTGCTTGCAAGAGGAAATTTTCTTCCACACAATCGAGGAACCTCCTGGATTGCTTGTGCCGGGCTGTTCTATCCTTCAGATATCAGGATGGTTGAAGTCCTCCATGACGACGAGGGCCTGCAAACGTGAGGCTGCTCCTATCTGTCTGTAGAGCGCTTCATCCACAGATTCCTCCTGGTCAGGTGGCCGGTAGCATATCCCCACAGTAATGTACCCCACTGCTGTTCTCCCTTTGACTCTGACCCACAAGCTCTCTGTTGACTGATCACCTATCCCCAGACAAGAGTTCCATACTCTCCAGCCTATCACTGACATAAATAGCAACTCCCCCTTCCCATCTGCCAGGCCTGTCTTTTATAAAGAACCTGAACCTTCCATTCCAACTTTCCAGTCATAGGAGCCATCCCACCATGTTTCTGTGATGCCAGTGACATCATACTCCTGTAGCCTTGTCGCATCTCTAATTCCTCTTGTTTGTTTCCCATACTATGGGTGTTTGTATAGAGGTATCTGAGCCAAACTCCAAAAGAAGCCAACTCAATGGCTGGAGCAGCTGAAATATCTCTGCATCGATCCAAGCACTTATTACAGGTGCTGGCAGCTGACCGGGAGTGTTGGGATGGATTGATGCCCCCCTCCCCCAACACATCTAGTTTAAAGCAGCCTTGACCAGCCTAGCATATTTCCTACCAAAGCAGCTCTTCCCCTTGTCAGGCCAGCTTCACCAGCCTCCAGCAGACCTGGCCTCCCAAATCAAGTCCCATGTTCTAAATAACCAAACCCCTGACTATGGCACCACTGTTCTAACCATTTATTAACCTGCCAAATCCACCTG
>NW_009938627.1:2073-2460 GCF_000696875.1 Nestor notabilis
ACTAATCAGCTGGACTTACTAGACCAGCCAGCCTCTGCAACACACCTCCCTCGAGACTGGGTCAGGCCAAGAGATGGTACCTCTGTGCCCTTCAAAGTAGAGTCCCCTACTACTATGACCTGTGGCTTTTTCCTGGAGGCACCAGTAGTGATCCTCTTCATGGGTGCATCAGCTGGTTGTTCCTTTGGTGCGGTGTGCATGTCCTCATTACCCCCCTGCAAAACTGTGAAGCAGTTCTGGCTGGGGACATCGGATTTCAGAGGAAGCCCCTGGCTTTTAACTGTCCTCTTCCTCCTGTTTTTTGTTCGTTGTTTTTGGGTTTGGTTTGTTGGTTTTGTTTGGTTGGTTTTGGGGGTTTTTTGGGTTTGTTTTGTCACTCGCTCCCAG
>NW_009938628.1:0-20345 GCF_000696875.1 Nestor notabilis
GAGGGGAACAACACAAGTTTTGTGTTTTTTCTTTGAATGAATATTAAAGTGGCAATATGGCATTACTTCTAAACTCAGTATCTTCTCTCTGACAGTGGTCAGTACCTTCAAAGTGCATGTATATACTGGCATTTCCTCTCACAACCCTTCCTATCCAAAATTCCCTCCCAGCCACCAGTGCTTCATAGTGGACTTCTTAAAACTATGATATAAAGCAGATTAATGATTACCATTAAAATGACTGGTCTCAGGCAATCTTAATGTGAAACCTTATTTCTTACCCCAGTGTCTCGTCCTGACAGCTAAGGTCAAATAAAAAATTCTTGATTTCAGAATAGAGCCCAAAGATTGTGTTTGGCAGGAATGTTTGTGATTCCAGTCTTCCTCCATTGATGTTCCTGAACAGATGATTACCAGTAACATAAAAAATGTTGAAGTGCCTCATTTTACCTTTCAGCCTATGATTTATGTTAGTGTTTTAATTTCTGTGATTAAGAGCTTAATATACCAAAACAATAGGAATCTATATACAAACAATAACAATAGGCTGAATTAGTAGGTAAGTATTCATTTAGCACAGCTTTATTTTAGGTTTAAATGAAATACGTCTGTCACAAGTGTGATCATACTCAAGGATAAATCTCTGGACATAAGTCTTTGCACTTCTAACAGGGTACAAGAATATGTACTTATTTTATGAGGTATCATAGACTTTTTTTTTTTCCCATTTGCCATGAGAAATTAGTATGTCAAGTAACACTGAAAATTGAAAGTTGGAATACTGTAATCTTTCTTACAATTCTGCACCAAGTCTTTGATTTACTTCCTTCATCACCATGCACTATGGCAGCTATGACAGGAAGTTAGTGACACTGAGAGAGAGGATTCCTGGCTTTTTGATCTTTTCTCACCTCCTTGCCATGTTTTTCCTCATTGTTCTTGTTGCCTGGTGGAAGCAAGAAATTCAGGCTTAATTTGGCCTATGCAGCAGACATCACAGTGACTCATAGCAGCTTGGAGGAGTAGCTAACTCCTTCCTGAGGCTTGTAGTCTGGCTTGTTGTGTGGGAAACCAACTGAAAAGCAAATGGACATAACAAGGAACACGTGTGTCAAGCTAACTAGGCCTGTAAGGAATATTAGAAGTGAAAGAAATTAGTGAACAAATATAACCCTGCAATATGGTTTTTTTTCATGCCTTTGATATCATTTTGTGTAGCCACAGTATTGTCACCCCCAAGACCTGAATCTTGAGTTGTAAATTTTGAATTAAAAGGATGATATTACTGTATTTTGGCATATCTTATGTTTTCTAAATCCTTTAATTTCTCTGTTTCCATAAAGCAACTGACTGCATTGTCAACTGGCTCTCTGTAATTAGGACAAGCTGCTTGCATGCTTCTCTAGAGAAACTGGAACTTCTTTGAAGTGTGTCAGTCTAAAATAACTGAAGTCCGGAAAGTCTGTAGTACATTACATGATTTATATCCTGGAAGACTAGAAAAAGAGTATTTTAGTTTATAGTTACAGGTTTATTCTATGGAAATCTTTACCATGTAATCAAAGACATTTCTGTGCATATTTATCTGGTCCTAAAGTTCTATTTTCATTAAAAGTTTTTATTTCTTTTTCCTCCATAATTCTTAGAGCGACTTCTCTCCTTTTTAAAGCATTAAATCTGATACAAGGGTAGATGTGTCAGCTATTATGTATGGTAAAAACGCCTAGCCAGGTAGAGGAGACAATTTTGTGCCTATACTGAGTGAACTCATCTGTGACACTTGATCACATAGAATCCACACATGATGAACACCTTGGCTGCTGCATGTGAGTACATCAGCACTTGCAGCCACTCACATCCAAGACAAGGACTTTAGACATGAGTTCTGCTGCTCATAAAACTATTTATGTTTGAAGAACAATCTCCACATTAAGGTGGTCTAGATATACAGATCCTGTGATTCCTATTAAAAATGCATTTTAGCCATTATGATCAATATATTTTTCTTATATAAAACAGAGACAGTTCAGTCTTTTGCCTAAGCAAACAGAAATTTAAAATGACGGCAGAAGTATTTGACATTTCTGTTGGAGAAAATGTAAGAAAAAAAAATGAAGCATTAATCTATTTCGTGCTTTTTTTTTTCCATTACATGTTCTGTTAATTCAAATGTCTGTATTTAATACTAAAAACCCCCGTTCTCTCACCCTCTGTCTATTCACCATCCTTAAATCTGCAGTGAGGAAATACTGTCTCTATGGTGCTATAATTTCTGTAACAACAGTCTGTGATGCTGTAAGCACATTTCAGGGTAAATAAGAAAATGAGGAGGTGACTGAGAAAGCACTTACTAAACAAAATGTATCTAAGTAAGTGGTGAATGAAATACAAAATAATGGCAGAGTTTTATTTTCAAGTCCCCTATGTTCTGGGTTCCCATTGCAAAATCACTTTATGCTCATGCTGTAAATACAGAGAATAACCAGCTTATGTGAGAGAGAGGCATAATGGTCTGAACAAAATGATGAGAGATAAGAACATGATTTCTTATCTTTAACATAAATATCCTTTTTAGCCTTGAACAATTTGTGTTTGTCTCTAAAAAAGACAAGGCTGATGTTGTTAGTGTTCTGAAAGAAGTTATTGTAACAGTGGCTGCTAACAGTTGGTTTCATCTTAAAATAAAAACTTGACTTTTTTTAGTACTTTCAGTTTATTTGATTTCAGTGTGGTATTTGGGGTCTAGTTCTGGGATTCTACTACAAATTTTATGGTCATGAATTAGATAAAGCAGGACTACAGCAAGCAGGATATTGTGCATCAGTTGAAGGTAGTGTTTTTGAGATTTAATGGCCACCAATCGACTAGATGTGACCTCAGAGTGCAGATGGACTGCATAAAGGAGTTTAAAATTATTTTACTGCATTTTACTGTATTTATTGTGCAGCATGACGGACGTATTTGGCCATGTTATGTCAGTGTTTCATATTCTGACAAATACACTAGTTTGTTATTGAGAAACTGAGTTTTTATTACAAGCCAGATTGTTTTAGCCATATCATATTCCTCTAGAGTAATAGTGACATTTTGTCCCCTTCCTTATGCCAATTAAAGCTATAATTTTGTGGATTTGGAAGGTATTTTCATAGTGCTGCTTGGAAATCCCTATAGTCTCAGACATGCATTGTGCGTATGCTGATCAATGCAGCAGCCACTTTTCCAGATATCTTGCAGCTCTGTCTCTTAAGATTTACTTTGAAAATATTACCAAAAAATCTCAAAGCCAAGCAAGCAACAGAAACTTCCTTTGCTTTTCTCTCCCCAACTCAGCTAATACTGTCAATCATACTGTGCCTCCTGAGACAGGAACTAAAAGGTAGGCCCCTGTTAATGCTGAGGATTTGTGGTTAAGATGCTTGTATTACATTTCCAGCCCTTTTGCTACCTCCTGGAATGACTTCAGGAAAGTTGTGAAACCTTTCTAAGCTTCAGTTTATTCATCTGTAAAATTGGGATAAGAGTCCTGACCTATTTTTCAAGCCATATTCAAGTCCTTTTTTATGTTTATGGGCTATTAGCATTAGATACAGACGCAGAATTGAAAAGAATGCTGTCTTCCTAAACTTAAATCTGCAAAAAATAATACTTACACTATGGTAACTGTGCCTACAGCCATGTGATAAAATGTTCATGGCCTCCTATACAATGAGGATGATACTATTATTATGATAAGGCAGAAGAGTTATGCTCCCTTTTTTCAATGAAAATCTCTCCTTTATTTCCATTATACATACCACTTACAGAAATGTAGTGATTTTGGGATACGTATTGGTTTTGAGTCTGGATAAGTCTACTGCAGCAGCTGCCTGACCAAGACATGTTTTACAGTATGCAAAGCCATATCTGGAATGCATACATAGCTATAGATACTATGCTTAAGAACGTACAGAACAGCTTTGGTCCACTCAAAGTAGAAACTTCATTTTTAAACTCCATTTTTCTTAGTGAGATTAATCTATTATCTGAATATAATGAAGGCAAGTTCTGTGAATTGTTTCTTTTACTGTAGATTTTAATTTTAAATGTACCAGTGTGACATTGCAAAGCCCAAAACAGTCACAGGGTTTTGTGAAATGATTCTTGTTATATAATGGGAACACAGTGAAAGAGCAACTGTGTACAGCACAGGAAGAATGACTTTGTATTTTATTTCCATGCTTTTGTTTCAAAATATATGAGGCACTTTATATAACAGAAATGCCTCTGAGTTTTACTGAATTCACTTTCCTGGTCTCCAGTTTCACTGTTCATGTGATCTGAAGTTCTGGTTGGCCCAACATTTAAACACGAGAAATTTAGATGCTGGACTAAATGAAACACTGGGCCTGAATACCTGGACACTTTCTGAAAATCTGTGCTTGGATTTAGAACTGCTTTTTGGGTTTCTTTTTAGTTGAATTCAGTATCATCCCTGCCAACTTTACCCCCTCTGCTGTGGCACAGACACATATTCCTATTTGTAAAAAACCCAGCCCTTAGTTTCGTATATATCCATGTGCTAAGTTCGCCAACAGCTCTAAACTTGAGAATTGATGAGAATACATTGAGGAAGTGGCATGCCTATGTGTGAGGATGTGTAGTATGCCTACTCTCACCCGCATACCCACCTGCATTTGAATAAATATAACTCATACTGCATATGTCGTAGAGATGCATTCTAACTCATCAAAGAAATTCTGTAATAAACTTGTTCCTCATGGTTGCTGATAAGGTGTTATTTATTTGCCATATTGCATTAGTGAATGTCATCCTATAATAGATTGGTTTTGTAAAGATGAAGTAGGATGTTTATTGAGGAAGAAATCATCTTGAATGTCCCTTGAATGCAGCTGTATTTCTACTGCTGCCTTTCTGGGAGGGTGAAAATCAAAACCAAAACTATTTATTTCCCTTATCAGGTAAATGAACTGTAGCTGTTCCTCACAAGAGAGGAATGGTCAAGTAGATAAGTTACTCAGGTGACTGCTTTTGAATAGTGCTTTATGCTGCTTTGCACTCAGAAAGAGTAAGAATTATTTTCTTCGTTTCCGTAACAGAGAATCAAGGCATTGCTGCTTTTTCCTTCTGGAGGCTGCTTTTCTGTGGGTATCACTCTGTTGGTTATTCACAGGGAATTCAATGAGTGTTGTGAAGTTACTTAATTTTCTGTAGTAAGTTAACTTTTGTAATCCTCTCTATTATCTGAACATCCAGACAGAATTTAGATACTGGAGTTCTGGCTTGTTTAGAACTGTTTATTCTCTCTCTCCCTTTCTCACATCTTCCATGTTTGTACTGTACCAGAATCTTTAAGGTGCTGAAAATAATTGCAGTTTTAGGCTCAAAAGGTTCTTCCTTCCCTTTAAAGTCTAAATAAATAACTAAATAAGTTGAAGTGAAGAATGGCTGCTCATTTCCTAGTATAGGGAGTTGACATCCTTATATGTGTTGAATTATGGGGCTGGGGAAGTAAAGAAAGGAGGACAGATAGAAGCAGGTGGAATGGGGTGAGAGAAGGGTTGTTAATGGGTTGATATAATAGGTTGAAAGTACGTTCAGTATTGTTTTAGCTAATCCCATATCCCTAAAAAAAATGGTTAATTCTAAGAATTTTTTGAATTGCAAATCAATTTTAATTTCCTAGTCCTAGAACTATACTTAATCACAAAATTTGTTCAAATTGACTTTCAGAAAGTTTAAGGAAGTCTGTCAGTAAACCTAAGCTTTGTGCTTCCACTGACCAATCGTCTTGTACAAAATGTGTAAGCCACAGTTTGTCTTAAAATGTTGCATTCATGTAGCTTTTCAAATAAATGTCTGTATTTCTCCCAGTGTTACTTCTGTGTAAAAATCATGCATTATAAACACCATTCCAAAACTGAACAAATACCATGTTTTGAAAGTTGCTCATGACTGTGATTATTGGATGAAAAGACTGAAAAATTACTGCTTTTTAGTACTCTAGCCTGAAAAAGCCTGAAAGGTCGCATCAACGCGCCTGTAAAAATCAATGTATAAATAATGAAAAGGTGTAGCTGCGGTGAGTAGATTCCCTTCTGACACCTGGTGGTTAAATGGGAAAACTACATGGGGAAAGAATGGAGGAGGAAACAGACTGTTGTAAAAGGGAATATTGAAAACGATGGGACCAAGGGCTACCAAGGAGGGAGAAAAAAACTAAGAAACCCTCACTGTTTTGAAATTTAATGAATCAGCTCAATTAAAAGCTAATGATTTCCTTTATGCTACAGGGTGTGGTACATCTCAAGAGAGGTAGGTTGCACTCGGGTTTACCAGCTTTTGTTCTCTCATTACTTTTAAACTGTGTTAACATTATTTTGCATGTTTCCACATACTGACATTAATGTGCAAGACCTTTTACAAAAAAGAATGTACTGACAAGAAGTGGCTATATAGGTAACTTATCTTCAAAGCTTTTACTTTCTACTTGAAGTTTTGAGATCATGGCAGTGAAGGTTCCTAAATTGCTTATGTAAAGTTTGAGGAGCAATTAATTTATTTGAAATGTGGGTTATGGAGATTTCTGTGGGAAAGGTTTTCATATGAGATTTTATTTAAAATTATTCAAGTGGGTAACATGTTTTATTCTGAAAGAAGAAAAGGTATTTTTTGCACAGCAGTTTTGAACACAAATAGAATAATACTGAAAAATACTTGAATGTGTATATTTGCATTAGGAAACAGTTTTGGAAAATTGCCATTCAAAACATTGTGACCCATTATTCCCAGGTCAGCAGATTTACCAGTAAATCATAGAATCATAGAATCCTAGAATCCTTGTACTTTTTCTTTTAGAAACAGTGATGAACAGTGCAGCTTGCTCAGTATCATGACAAAGATTTCCATGGGCATGTATTGTGTATATTTGTAAACATTATTGCTGTTCTGTATTCAGATAATTTCTGTGTAAATATACAGCTGGACATATGTTAAGCATAGGATGTCCAAAACATCCAGATGTTATTTCATGCTTAGTTTTCTATGAATTAAGGAAAAATGGGCATACTATAGTGTGTATTTTCTTTGCAAAACAGTGAAGCATGCCTCAGACTTCACTAATCACTGGTAGTATTTTATATGCTTTATTGCTACCACCCGGTAGCATATGTCATACATTAGTCACTGTTACTGCACATTCTATTTTTTTTGTGTGCATGTTTTAGAAACAACTTAAAAAGCAAAACTAGGCATTCTTGAAAGTGTTCTCACCCCTATCTTGTGTCTTCTGCCAGACTCCCTGCTAGAATATGTATTTAATGAGTGTAAAAATACAAATTTCTGGTATGAAGCTTAAATACAATCTTACTTATGCTTTTGTCTCTAGCTCACCTAAAGCTTTACAAGGAGGGACCACCAGGTGGGTGGAACAGTTTAATGTTGTCCATCTGTGTCTAGTCTTGGGTCTCTTTTGTTACCATAAAGGCAATATTTACCTTTCCTTGATGGAATACAAATGGTGAAGGCCAAGTCTGTAGTACCTACCACCATTTAGGACTAAAAATTTGATAAAGGTTACAGAAGTTCTGTAATATAGATGGGGAACTATTTTCAGAATTCTAGCATAAGTTACTTCAGTTTCAGTGGCCACCAATGCATTAAAGTGAGTGGAATTTAGGTTTATTTCATTGACTTCAGATCCACCCCACAATGCTGAGTGTGCAGTTTTGCAAAGTTAAGGTTTGAAGTCTGATCAGAAGAACGTCACAATTGAGAACCGGTGGATTACTTTTTTTTTTCTTTCTCATTTCTCTTGTCTGTGACCAAATTCCAGGCAAATATAACCCATTGGAGAGAGAATCTAATATGCCAAATATTTGGGTTTGTTATAATCTAGTAGTGATTACTCTAAAAATCTTTGAATCAAAGACTGTAGATGTAATGAAAATTGAGCTGGAAAAATTCTTTCTGAGTTGATGGGCTGTGATCCTCTATTGTGAGATGTATCATATAAAACTGTAGTTACAGCTGAATTTAAGCAAAAAGGCAAGGTGAAATGAATTAATAAATGATGAGAAATATTGTAGCAGTATACTTTTACTGCTTTGAATGAATATTGCTCATAAAAAATGCCAACTCAGGTTTTTTGTACAAAAACTATATTTGCCCTGTTTACTAGTTTAGTACTAGTCAGTTTGGAAGGATTAAAGGGATGATAGCTTTTACTTTTCCATAACCTTGATGTATTTGGACATACACTAGTCCTTATTCAAAACAAGAGCACATTTAACACTGCCGACAAAATACAATAAAATCCCATGGAAATCCCCAAATACAATAAAATCCCATTGATTGTGTGAGGGCTAGGTAGATACTGACTGATAACATCATTAGCAATGAACCTATAGAGATGTCTTTTGAAGGAGATTTAACTGTGCTTTAAGAAAGGAAATGAACAATGTTAACCTGACTTATGGAAGTTTATTTCAGATATAGCGCCTACTGTGTCTTTCTGCATTTTCTTGCTCAGTTTTGTATCCCACCAAGAGCAGGACTTACAGAGCCTTAGCCACTCTTGGATTTCAAATGAAGCTTAAGGGACTTAGTTTGAACAAAACTCTTATGACTCGGAAACTCCTTTTAAGTAGGTCTTTCAAACTATCAAATTATTATTGAATGAGTGATAACTAACTGAAGCTGAGTTGGAACTCAGTTTATTTTAAAAGAGGATTTTCTGGTAGTATTTCTCTTTTTTTCTGCAATGACTTGTCACTTCTGTAATTGCTTCCTGAAGTAACTGACATAACTGAATAAAGCATGTTTCAAAGCATTTATATTTTTCCATGTATGTGGAAATGAAAGAAACTGACGTCTTCTGGAGGGTCCTTCTGTGACAGGTGAGGTAGCAAGTGGATTTTGTGATACTTTAGTTGAAGACTTGACTATTTTATTCTGATGTTATGGAGGTGGTGAACCTGTGTACTTTTTATAAAGGTGCTGGTTTTTTGATACTAAGTTTATGTAATCCATAATGTACATAAAGTACTCAGGAATTTCCATCTACCTTTTTTCTAAAATAAATTTTTGAATAAAAGCTTCCAGAAGACATTCTCAAATGATGAAATACCAACTCCTTAGTGATTAAAGCCCATTCTGAAGAACAGGAAGTTGTTCTTGATTCCCCCTCTTAGTGTAATGTATTGCCTGAGTATCTCTAGTCTGTTTTTTCCATTATTTCTGTAAGTTAAGAAACTGTCATTATACTGTGTATGGATGATCAATCTTTGTTTATTCATTAAGCAGTTTCCTATTCTTATGCTTTTCAAACAATTACAGTATAGCAAACTGCTATGAATTCCAAAGGGTTAAGGTTTGTTTTCTTTTTTTTTTTTTTGGTCCTTTCTTGTAGGTGGGTTACGAATACTAGATAGATATTGTTGGTGAATATTCAATATGATTATTTTATAAGACTTATAAACCAACCTTATGACCAGGATAAACTCTTGATGCATTATATCACTGAAGAAGTAGTTAGTCCTTAATTCTACCATGAAACACCATTTAGATGATGATGCAAGTGGACATCATATTAGAAGAAATAAATCCAAAGGACTTTGAAGCCCTGTGCTATTCCCTTTGAAGTTCCATAATGAAAGTCGACTCATGTTTGTTACAGTTGCATGAATACTTCTGAGGAAATAAGACAGTGTTCAGGTGATTTTTGCATTAATTAAAGCAACTCATATTGGAGTTTGTTAGAATTTTACTGCATATAGATCAGTGATCTAAGGGTAGGAAACTTAAGTTGTCTACATAAACTGCCATTAAATGGACTTCTAAAGAGTCTGGTCTGACAGACTCATCTCTTCCTAACAGTTCAATTCCTAGCATTTCCCATTTCCCTCACTTGATGTAGGTCCTACTGTACAGGACTCTGGTGGTGAGGTCTAGAAACACTTAGACATTAAGAGTTAAACGCCATATGTGTGATTTATTGCATGCTTGGAGACTGGGCAAATGAGCAAGCTATTATGTTTGCCTATCCCATAGAAATGTCATATTTTTTCCCTCCTTTCCAATGAAACAAATAAGTAAACAACATATTATAATTGTCTGTGGATCAGAAAAAGAAAATCCTACCACTCATCTCTACCCTAAAAAGCTGGGGTTCTGAGGTAAAGGAATTCTAGCCTACACAATTTCTTGAACACAGTAAGCAATATTTACTGATCATACAGATATACAGTTCAGATTTTGAAGGTGTTCTGAATTTGTAACTAAAAAGATTAGAGGTGTAATTATTTGGGAATTCTGTGTGTTTTAAAGAAGCCAGCTCAAACTAAACCCTCCATTCAATATCTTTAATACCTCGATATCCTAGCTCAACTTTCTCTGTAGAAACCATAGACCCAAACAGCCTCACAGAGGTTACGGGTGGATTGCCTGGAGACCATGTTTATGCTAGAAGGTTAGGATAAATGCCAAAGCTGAACAGTTGGTGCAGTACATAGTGATGGACTCATTGGTATTCAGATATCAAAGGCCCAATAATAGAATATGCTGCTATTTTAGATATTTGGGGTTTATGATTATTAAAGGTAGATTTGAGCAGCCCTGTGTTACATATTTTATTTGCAAGATTAGCACAGAGGGCCAAAACTTTAGAAAACGCAGTGCTGTAAAAGTAAGTCCAGTATATTGAATACATCTTCCTTTGTTTCAGATTATTCTCTGTTAAAGTTTAAAAATCGTAAAATACAATACCTGTTAAAAAGTATGTGCTTTTTGTTTAATTTGCGTCAGGATAAGCAACTTCTCTCTATTGCCTTCCCTTTTTCCCTCTGTATAAGTTTTGGTGTTTGGTAACTTTTTGGGTTCCAGGTACTTTTATGTTTAAATTGCTATTCAAGAGAATGTGACTAAAACCTGCTGTTGTACCTGTACACCCCTAATGTTCTTTAATGTATTTGTGCGTTCTTTGCTCTAGCAGATGTGGTGTATAAATGGTTGTCCACTGTTTCACAATACTGTGTTGTTTTCACACAGTTGATGTCTGTGATTCTGTAATGAATTCAATTTCTGCCTTCTTAGAGCATTTTAAACCCTTTGTTCACCTCTTGTCCATCTTAATTATTCACCCATCTTTATTTGTTTGCTTTTGCTTTTTCAGATTTTCTGTTGTGCTTCCACAATAATTCTATTACCTGTTTCCATACTATGCTTAATGTGATTACAGGACACAGAGTTGCTTCCTCCTTGCAATCAACATTTAGTTAAAACAGTATCATTTCCTTCTTGCAACCCATTACTTTGTGATAAGTGTTAATTTCATGATGTAACTGGAGCATTTGAAATGTTGCAGTACCTTATGATAAAGAAAATATTATAAAAACCCCTTGCTTTTAGATCCAGATTTCTTTACCTTATATACTGATATAATTTTATTTAATGTTATCTTTATATGATCCATATTGCCAACATACTTTCAGATAATGAAGCAGACTGATTCCAAATCTGGAAGTTAGCTAAGGAAGAATGTTATCAGATTTGCACTGATTCTGTCTTTGCAATATTCAGTGCTAAAATATTTGTCTAAAATCAGATAAAAGACTAATTGTAATTAATTTTTCCAGCAGTTGTTTGTAGGCAGGACCAAATATAGTATGACTTGAAGTAAAATTATGATGCTTTCTAATCTTGACTGTGTCTATGGGTGTCAGAACAGGATCATGACTTTAGTCTAGTAGATCACTCCAGAATTCATGGGGTATTTTTCCCAAGCACCCTTGAAAAACACACAGTGAGACAAAGAAATTTCAAATGTTTATGTTACTATCAAATAAAATTTAACAAGACAATCATTAGGAAAAAGACAAGACAAAAAACTGCATTAAAATAAAAATCTAGATTAAAACCTGATGAGATAAACTCGCATGCAGAATAAAAGAAAATAATAGCCGTAAATTGGTAAATTATACTTCAATTAAAAAAAAAGAAAAGAAAAAAGAAAAATGACAAAGGTTATTAATGGAGTACAAAACTGGCACCCTGTGGAAGTGGCAAATTTTACATTTCCTCAACCTTCAGATTTTCAAAAAATCAGAGATCTATTTTCTTTTTACCAGAATATATATTTACTAATTATGGAAATTGTTCCCAATTTTCTTGGTTTAATCATAATTATATTCATCTATGGTAGAGAATAATGTTTCAAGCTAACAATACAAAAAAGTACAATTATAATTTTACAAGAGGTAACATTTATGTACTGTGCATATTGGAATGTATATATAGAGCTAGATTTAAAAAGCTCCATATCTCTCAAGCAATGGAGAGCCCAGCACTGGACACACTACTCCATGTGTGGTCTCACCAGTGCTGAATAGAAGGGAAGGATCACCTATCTCAGCCTGCTGGCAAGAGGTCTCCTAACATAGCCCAGGACACGGCTGCCTTTACTGCAAGGACACACTGCTGGCTCATGTTCAACTTGGTGACCCCTAGGTCCTTTTCTGCAAAGCTGCTTTCCAGCCAGGTAGTCCCGAGCATGTCCTGGTGCCTGGGGTTGTTGCTTCCCAGGTGCTGGACTTTGCAGTTCCCCTTGTTGAACTTCATGAGATTCTTGTCAGCCCATTTCTCCAGCCTGTCAAGGTCCTTCTGAATGGCAGCAAAACCTTACAGCTTATGAACCACTCCTTCCAGTTTTGTATCTTCAGGAAACTTGCTGAGGGTGCAAACACTCTGCAACTCTACACTCTACACATATTCATAAATGAACTGGAAAAGTGAGACTTGAGAAGGGGAGTTTGCAGGGTTTTTTTCATGAGAATTAAAAAAAAAAAAGAAATGTAAGACTAGGGGGCTAGGCAGTCAAATGGCAAAGGAAATCCAAAATATAGAGGAAAAGAATCTTAAAAATATATATGTATCTATATAATCTTAAATATATATATATATAAGATATAGAGAATAATGGACTCTGATCTGATCATTACTCTCTAAAAATCAAGACATTGATGTTAAAATAAATGCCGGCTCTGTGCTCTGTAGTGATCAAAAAGCAACTGAAGTGATAGGAAGTAGTAGGAAAGAAATAGAAGATAAAATCTTCTAGATCATCATAATGCCATTGTATAAATGTCCACATTTTGAATTTCATGTGAAACTCTGGTTTTGTCAATTCCTAGAGGGTACAGTGGAACTATAAAATGTTCAGGGAAGGATGGCAACTTTAGTCAATATGGAATGTGCTCGTTATGAGGAAAGCCTGTGTAGACTAATATTCTTTCAACTGGAAAAGAATCAGTCAAGGAGACATATGATAGAGATCTCTAAAATTTTAAGAAACAGCAAATGGGTAAATGGTGAACTTCACTGTTTCTTCCAGCACAGGAATTGGTGACATCAAATGAACATAACAGGTGTAGATTCAAAAGCAATGAAAGGGTCTTTACCTAACCTGCAACTAATTCTTTGCTGCAGGACATTGTCTGCTTGCAGGAGTTTTAAAATCAGCAATGCACATTCATGGAAGAGGAATCCATTTGCAGACTATTAAATACACAAACAACTTCTCTGGTTTAGAAAGTCCTGAATTACAAATCAGGTTGCTGGAAGAGTGTACTGGAAAGGTGCTACTACCTTTTTGCAGGCTGTTAATATTTTACATGTCGTCTTCCTTTGGCTACTGAGACAGGTTGCCAGGTGATACAGGTTGTTGGGTTTTCTCAACAGAGATTTTGTTCACTATGAAACAGAATTTTTATTTCACAGTCACACCACTGTGCACCGTGTCAGTTCCCAATTTACCACAGGGGTCTGAAGAAATAGGAACAAAAGTAGCCTTTGCATTGTGCCCCCAAACCTATATAGATTAGGAATATGTGATACGAGTAATCCTGAAGTAAGATGTTTTTGCTTAATTCACTGCATTTTGGAGTGTTTTCTGGAAAGTTTCTGGTAAGAATTTCAGCTCCTTTTTAGAATCATAGAATTGTTTAGGTTGGAAAAGATCTCTAAGATCAAGTACAGCCATTAACCTGGCACTGCTAGGTCCACCACTAAACCATTCCTAAAGCACCACATATATTTTAAATACCTCCAGAGATGGTAACACAACCACTCAAATTTTATTATTCTGTTACTTTTTATCATACAAAACTATAATTGTCATGTGATATATTTTTCATTATGATACAGTACACACAAAAATAAATGTTTGCTTAAGAGTAATTAAAAGTACTTTGCTGGGTATCAGCTTTTATCCAACAGATAGTTTCTTCTAGTTAAAAAAGAGATACTGGTAGAATGAAACAGAAGAAGCCTATGCTGTAGAATGTCAGATTATTGCATAGTAGACAATCTATTAAATATGTTACAGTGCATCAATTTATGCAGTAGCAGTGTTTTAAGTAATTAATTAGGTCTATTAGTTCTTATAATCTAGTAATTTCTAAGCATATTTTAAAGGAATAAGTAAGCCATAAAGGAATTGCTACTCTCTATCTTATCTCTGCTTTAGAACAAAGATTAAACAGAGCAATTTCTGGAACATATTCTGGAGCTTTCAGCTGGGAGAAGTAATGAAAAATGCATGCCAACTTAAATTAAAATAATGGTATGTTGCAGACTGTCACAAAAATGACATATACTTAATTTAAAAAAAATTCTTTAACTTTTTATGCTATGTTAGGCTTCATCCGTGGGGGTTCTTCCGTCATTCTCTGACTGCACAAACATTTGTGCCAAGATAAGAAAATAAGCAAGAGGGCTGGTAATACGTAGACTTGTTGAAAAATACACTTTTGGTATCAGTGGAGGTCTATGTCAGCATATGTGAACTATGAGTCATTTACCCAAAGCCCAAAGAACGTTAAGCACTGAGCAATCCCACATAGAAGGTAAATCTTTTGTTAAGAGAGATCTGTATCCTTCTGTTAACCAAACTAAGAACTGATTGTTATCAGCATTTTCAGAGTCTGCTGTTTGCTTCAGTTATCATGTGACCTTAAAGACCTAAACTTGAGTCAGGATGTTCGTAAGGTTCAGGCCCTGCAAACTGAGTGAGTGCTTAACCAGCTTAGGTGCCAGAAGGGTCACAACTTTTTCTGGGGAGCTGAGGCAGCTGTTTTGTTAAGTCCTGTTTAGGTGAATGGATAAGCAGAGCCTGTGTCCAGAGGGAATATCAACCAGACAAAGGAATTAACAGCAGGAAATCTAAAACTCGGTAGACCTAACTGGTTTTGATTCCAGAAGAACAGCCAGACAATTTTCCCATACTGGAAAGCTCTAAGTAAAGGCCTATTAGAGAGGAAAGAGGAGTTAAGATAGATACTATTAGTAGTTGGAATCACCCAAGTTTTTAATTGTGTGTCTTATAAAATATCAATCCCTTTTCCTTTTAATTTTGTATATCAGTTCAGCTGCTTGCATATAGCTTCACCTGCGTTTAAAAACAATAGCTTTTTATTGACAGCTTCCATGTCATACAGATTTCAGAGTGATGACCAGATTATCTTTCCTTTCCTCCTTCCTCCATGTTCTCTCTAGAGAAGAAAGAAGGAAAACAAGAAAAGAAAAAACACCAAAGCACTGGAATATTTCACTGATCTGGTGCTTTGGTCCATGTTTTGATGTTCTCATGCTGTTTCATTGGTTCTAATGTTCCAGGGACCATACAAACCCTTTAGTGTTAGAGAACATTCACAGTAAAATTTAAAGACTTTGGACTAAATTCAGTCTTTTTTTTAAATTAGGATTTGATTCCTTTCTTAGTCAAGAAGCCAAGCCAGGGAACTGGAAATACACTTTTGGATGAATTTTGATTTGGAAGCAGGTAGAAGTGTGGCTTTGATGGTCTAAGGATGAAGTCCAGTGGCTTGTTTAGGAGGATGGTAGCTTCTGGGCCAATGTCTTACAGAAGAGAGGTTCTCTTACAGAGAGGTTTTCTCACAGCTGTAATGAAAGGTCTTATTTTTCTTCATGTAGCCATATATAGCCATGGCTCGTCCATACCAGGATTGGGGGAAACTATAGTATGAGACCCAGATTCTAGAGTTTCATTTGGTAAATCTACAATTTAACATTACAGCCATCACTAAACCTGTGTAATCAATGCCCGATCTCCTAAGTTTTTCATTGCTGATTTATATTTCTCTGGCTTTAAGTTTCATACTTTCAATTTTGTTATACCTTTGGATTTCATTATATTGTCGCTAAATGGAAGAGCTATTTAATACTGTGTGAAGGTACTTAAACTCTATAATTAATCTTCATCTGATAGAATTAAGGCAAAGAATTCTTTGTGTCTCTTGCTGTTGGGTACTTTTCCAGGTCTCCATCTGTATTTGAGATTCCTCTCTTATATAGTTTGACTGTGTATAGTATGTGTATGTCTGCAGTTGAATTTAAATCATTGTATTTAATGCATGTTTCTTTAGAATTCAGGGGTGTGGGTGCATGCATATGTGCATGTCTGTCTTAATATCCTATCAGCTCTACATTTACCTGCAAACCTAAGCAAAACTAAAGTTTCCTCTTGTTATTTGAGTCTGATGTATCTTCCCTGCACTTTCACCTCCCAGTTTGGAAGACCTATTTGTTTTATCCTCTGCTTTTAGAAGCACCATGGAAAATGTGGTCATGGGGCCTTAGAAAATAATGCTGATTACCGTGTTCAGATTTTCTTTTCCACCACTATTGTTAAAGGTCTTTTATTTGAGAGCCTACATCTACATTCTGGACCCAGTGGTGTTGTATGAAATACACTGTGCTGAAGATGGCACATTGTTTTCTGACTCTAATGGAATGTACTTTTTTTAATTTTATTTTTACAGAGTACCAAGCTGCCATTTTGCATTTGAAGAGGGAACACAAAGAAGAAATCGAAACGTTAAAGGTATACTTTTGTGGTTTTGTTTTTTTTTTTTACTTTCCCTGACTATAGTGCATTTTATGGATTTAAGTAGTGCAAATATATACTTCCCATTAATACATGCTTTCCATCAAGTGTTAAGAATTTGTTTGTTTCTTTCTAAAATTTGTTGCAGTTGACTGCCAACTCAATTAGAATTAATCTAGTTAAAATCCACAGATGCACTCACATATGATGGCAAAAAGCATCTTTACATGTTTCCCCTTTGTAGTTTTCCTTATTGTTGTACACTTAAAATCTTCCCTCTAACAGCAGTGTAGTACTTTTACATTTGCTTATAATGTCAAGGCTCTGGCATTTAACTAATGACTTTCTCAGTGAAACATACTTCTGTAGAAGCAGTTTTCTATCATTGTGAACTTAAAAATAAGCATGATAATTCCATTTGTAAGACTTTCTGAAATTCTGTATTGAAGACTCCTTATTGATGTCTGGTTTTGTAAGTGTAAACTTGGTCAGCTGTCTAATTGTCAAAATCAGAAAGAGCAAAATTTAATGTTAGAAGTCACAGCTGATGTTAGAATGACTCTGCTAAGCAAAGTGAAATATTGCAAGAAAGTGTTTTTATCATAACAGCGGGACCTTAAATAGCAGTGTAACTGGTGAGTGAATCTGCTGAGCAGTCCTAGTTTAAAGAAAATTTAACAGCATCTTCCTTTTCTTGAGTACAGCTGCACTGTATTCTAATACAGGTCCATATGCTAAATCCTTTGTATACAAGTCATCAAGTACAAAACATTCTGTATTTACTTTGTCATCATTAAGGCAAATAGAATGGAAAAAAAAAAGTATTATTAATACAGGAAGTCTGATTAATCCAGTGTATTGATACACTGACCATGTCATTGGGCAGATCACATACAGCAATCATCAGACTAGTACAAGTACAGTATTTGTATTACACAGATATAATACAAATGTATTTGTATTATATACAGTTGTATATTTGTGCCTGCACAAAGGCCAGGACGTAATGGACATAAAACCTAAGAAGTTGAAAAAGCTCAGTGAGATATTTGAGTAGACAGAAGTGAAATGATGGTAGCAGCTTGCGGAGTGGATAGTGCAGGCAACAAGTCTCTTGTGTGTGCAGTGTCTCTTTAAATTCATCATACAGAAATATAAGCTAGCACTAAAGTAAATACAATAGTAATTTACAATAAATATTATTAACAACTCTT
Source organism: Nestor notabilis (assembly GCF_000696875.1). NCBI lineage: Eukaryota > Metazoa > Chordata > Aves > Psittaciformes > Psittacidae > Nestor > Nestor notabilis. Next base: position 18,112 of record NW_009938628.1, read on the forward strand.
ACAAAGAATAGTGTAGCTGTCCCACACAAGGACAGTAGGTGGATACAAGGGGGATTTATTAATTTTGAGAGGGAATTTCAGGGAATATGTAGGCTCAATTTTCTTAGAGAGAAAAATGTGTTTCTGCATCTCCAGCAACCCTGGAAACAGTAGAGACAGAGGAGACAGGTACTGGCAGGAATCCATGAAGAATTGCACGTTTCTCCAATTTCCTCTTTCATTAAAAGAATGTTCATCTTGCACATTTTGTTTTGCACATAAGAGTACATCTGAAAGACACTGGAGGAGAAGTAGATTCATTTATTTGCTGCTTGTAACTTTGAATGACATAAACATTCACATTTAAATCAGTTTGGTTTTGGGGTTTTTTTTCTTTATTTGCATTATTTGAGTTTTCCTTAAATATCATCATGTCTGAATGATAATTGTATTTATACGTTATTTTGTTTAGTAGTAAGGAAATTGTAGGTTGTTTCCAGAAAAGTGAAATGGTAATGTAACTTCCAGCACCATAAACTTTCACCATTCTATACATGTATGTAAATATAATTAGAAGTGAGCTAAAATGCGAATGCTTGCTGTCAATAATTAGTAGAAGACTTACGCACTCTTAGCAGCAATATCATACAGATCATATTTTCTTATATTGGTGATTATTTTCATGTTTTGTACTGTTTTGCCTTACACTGTGCAATTCTGAAAGAAAACCAGAAAAGGTGGTGTGAATGTTTTGAAGGCCTTTTAGGTAAAGTGAAGTGTAAGGTCTGCATCATGATGATCAGGAAAACAATTTATTCAGAAAAATAATGCTTACGTTTATAGTATGCAAGACATAATACAAAGAAAATTTTTTTATTTCCATTTTGGAGTTACTCATAAGTTACTAGAGACCATGTAGAGAGTTCTGTTTGTAAGACTGGTGATTCCTGAGATATAATGTGATTTTTTACTTTACAATATTGAAGGCTATAAAAACTTCCTATACCAAAGGCTATTTGAAGCAAGTATCCTGTCTCCAGCAGTGACCAGCAGTGGGTGCTTAGAAAATACATATAAGAAATACAGAGTATAAGGGTAATACCTTCTTCCTGTAAGCTGTTTTTTGGTTTGATTTGGATTTTTTTTTTTTTTTTTTTTATGTTTGAGTGTCTTCATTCTCTCTTCCGTGTTCCTTCTACTATCACTGCCTCCTTGCCCCTTCCTTAGCAGTGTGCTGCTTGATTTTGGACCTCAACCCAGCCAGGTGTCAGGCATCAGGTTCATAAAAGATGCATAGTGACCATATTACTGAGAAATCCTGCCCCAGTATACCATTTCCAGCAATTAGTTTGGCCAGGGATGACAAGGGCAACAAGAAAAGCTTCTATAGGTTCATTAATGTACATAACTCAACTGAATCATCCACATCATCCACATGTCCTGAAATCCATCCGTGGGTCCTGAAGGAGGTGGTGAATGAAGTTGCTAAGCCACTGTCCATCATATTTGAAAAATCATGGCAGTCAGGTGAAGTTCCTGATGACTGGAAAAAGGGAAATGCAACCCCCATTTTCAAGAAGGGGAAGGTGGAAGACCTGGGGAACTACAGACCAGACAGTCTCACCTCTGTGCCTGGCAAAATCTTGGAGCAGATTCTCCTGGAAAGAATGCTGAGGCACATGAAAAACAATGAGGTGGTTGGTGACAGCCAGCATGGTTTCACTAAGGGGAAATCCTGCCTGACCAATTTGGTGGCCTTCTGTGATGGGGCTACAGAACTGATGGACAGCGGCGGAGCAATTGACGTCATCCACCTGGACTTGTGCAAAGCGTTTGACACTGTCCTGCACGACATCCTTGTCTCTAAATTGGAGAGACATCAATTTGATGCATGGACCACTTGGTGGATAAAGAACTGGCTGGATGGGCACACGCAAAGAGTTGTGATAAACGGCTCAATGTCCAATTGGAGACCAGTAAGAAGTGGTGTCCCTCAGGGATCGATGCTGGGACCTATGTTGTTCAACATCTTTGTCGGTGACATGGACAGCGGGATTGAGTGCGCCCTCAGCAAGTTTGCCGATGACACCAAGCTGTGTGGTTTGGTTGATACACTGGAGGGAAGGGATGGCATCCAGAGGGACCTTGACATGCTTGAGCGGTGGGCCAGTACCAACCTCATGAAGTTTAACCAAGACAAGTGCAAGGTCCTACACCTGGGTCAGGGCAACCCCAGGCACAGCTACAGGCTGGGC
>NW_009938628.1:20420-30528 GCF_000696875.1 Nestor notabilis
ATCCTGGGCTGCATCAAAAGAAGCGTGACCAGCAGGTCGAAGGAGGTGATCCTGCCCCTCTGCTCTGCTCTCATGAGACCTCACTTGAAGTAGTCTGTACAGTTCTGGTGTCCAGAGGAGGGCCACAAGGATGATAAGGGGGCTGGAGCACCTCCCGTATGAAGACAGGCTGAGAAAGTTGGGGCTGTTCAGCCTGGAGAAGAGAAGACTGTGTGGAGACCTCATAGCAGCCTTCCAGTATCTGAAGGGGGCCTACAAGGATGCTGGGAAGGGACTCTTCATCAGGGACTGTAGTGGTAGGACAAGGGGTAATGGCTTTAAACTTAAACAGGGGAAGTTTAGATTAGATATAAGGAAGGAATTCTTTACTGTGAGGGTGGTGAGGCCCTGAAATGGGTTGCCCAAGGAAGTTGTGAATGTTCCATCCCTGGCTGTGTTCAAGGCCAGGTTGGACAGAGCCTTGAGCGACATGGTTTAGTGTGTGGTGTCCCTGCTCATGGCAGGGGGGTTGGAACTAGATGATCTTCTGGTCCTTTCCAACCCAACCATTCTGTGATTCTATGTAGATAATCTTTAGAAAGGGTAATAGAGATAAATACTTCGGTTTTACCCATTTATTTATAACTACATTTACTAGTTGTGTTCAAAACATTTCTTGAATTTTTCACTTACTATTTACAAAACCCTGATTTATATATCGTTAAAACTATTTCTGTTCTCTGCTGCTGAATTTTTTACTTTTCCTGCTTCTGCCGCTAGATGTCAGGTAAGTCTTGCAGAAGAAGTTCCAAAAGCCTGTCACAGCTTCTCTGTGTGTGCAAATGTCCTATTTCCTTCTAAATTGTGAGACTATGTGTGGTGGTAACATCCTGCCCACTATCCGTGGATCCAGCACAGTCTTATTTTTAGGTCAGAAAAAACCTTGCACATTTTGGAACTAGAATCAAAGTTGTTCAATAGGTAAGTAGTAGCTATCATCACTTTAATAGTGTTTTCCCTACAGAACCAATTCTACGCTATAAATAACCAATGAAGTACATGACAACAACTTAACATGAAATCAAAATATTGTAAAGAGACCACTGAATTCTGATAGGAAGGAATTAACTTGAAAACAATATTCTGACTGCAGTACTTAGTAGTTAATCCAACAGAGCTATATCTCTCCACCTGTACATTCATTTGATAAAATGAGTAAAATAGTTATGTTTTCCCCTAATTTTTCCTTCTTCCCTTTACCACAAGGGTACCAAATATCCCTTCATCTCCAGGTACATGGAAGTTTAATATTGCTTTTAGAAGATGGAATCGAAGTCCTAAGCTGTCTTATAACTCTGTACCCTATGCATGGATCTTTGTCTGTGATACAGGTTATTAGGCTTCCACCAACTCACTACATCTTTTACATGTTCCCAAACTGAGAATAATGATGTCTTTACCCATTATCACATTATGATAATACATAGACAAGACATAACACCAGTTAAAATTGTCTCATAATTTCAAAATGATTAGTTTTTATTTTGTACTAAGACCACAAAGACGTACACCCTTTTTCTCAGGTACTGAGTGAAGCTCTATCTGTGTGACAACCTTTTCATTCTTCTACAGATCTGTTTTTTCATCTCTCTTGCTTCACACATCCTTCCCAGGCCCTTTGTCATTCACTTTCCCATTACTTTTTCTGTCACAGCCAGTGTGCTTCCAGTTATGAATGTTTCCATTGCTCTTTAATTATAACATGAGTATATCAAAATGTGCTGCTTCTCCCTGCTACATTTTGAAATTCTTAATTCAGCTGTGGGGGGCAATGGTGAATAGTGTTCAGAGCTGTTTGTTGTGGTTTAAGCTCGGGTGGTAACTGAGAACCATGCAGCTGTTTACTCACCCTCCCGCCTTCCCCGAGGCAGGATGGGGGGGAGAATCAAGAGAATGTAAACCCCACGGGTTGAGATAAGAACAATCCAGTAACTAAGGTATAAAATAAAACTACTACAACTACTACCAATAATAATGGTAAGAGAAATAGCAAGGGGAGAGAATATAAAACTAAAAAGTGAGGGGAAAAATAAAAGCAGTAAACACAAGTGATGCACAATACCATCCGCCATGATGCTCACCACCCGCCGACTGATACCCAGCCCAACCCCAGCAGCCATCTGGGCCTTCTGGGTAACTCCCCCCAGTTTCTATACTGGCCATGACGTGCTGTGGTATGGAAGAGCCTTTTGGCCAGTTTGGGTCAGGTGTCCTGCCTCTGCTTCCTCCTGGCTTCCCCTCCTCTCTGGCAGAGCATGAGACTGAGAAAGTCCTTGGTCAGAGTAAACATTACTGAGCAACAACTAAAAACATTGGTGTGTTATCAGCATTGTTCTCAAACTAAAGCTGAAACATAGCTCTGTACCAGCTACTAAGAAGAGAAAAATAACTGTTAGAGCTGAACCCAGGACGCTGTTGTATGCCAATGCTTCTCAAAACCCCTTTTTCATAGAAGTGTGTGATTTCATTTTTATTTTGACAATTTAAAATGCCTTTTATTTATATGTAAAAGTGAAATTTCGTTTGTGCTTCAGAAAGGACATCATAAATTAGATGCTTTAAAACCAAATCAAAGCATTTTAAAATACTTGGATTTGTTTAAATCTTCTCTTTTGTAGATAATCTAATATGACAAAGTGGATTTTTTTTCTAACAGACTTGATTGAAAAATTTCTGACTTTGATGAACAGGTAGGGAACTTTAGCATTCCCTTCTGGAAACAAAAAATTTTTAGATTTTTTTTTCCCCTCTCAGTTTTGTGTGTGCATATGCGAATAGGGATTCCACAATTTAGCAGAAGTCGCTATGTTTTGAAATCTACTATTAAAATATGGGGGCCAATGATGAGTAGTGTTGAAAGCTTTTATATGCCACAGTACTTAACAAAACGACATTTAAGAAGTTGATAATATGCTGACTTCTGGTAATCAAACTTTGCTTCAGGATGCTGAGATTGTCTTTTTTATTTAACCTTTACAAGATGAAATGCATCCATCAGGTGGCTAGCTGTTTTGTGTGTTCTTTGCTGGATTTTCATGTCCCAGCATGCACAAACAGAAGAAAATCTGTATCATGTATGCTTCTGCCTGGTGAAGTGGAGTTGCAGCTCAGAGAAGTAGCCGAGGTCAGCAAGGATTTATTAGTTGGTCTTTCCTAATGAGCTGTTCAGGCTTTTCAGAATTTCCATGTGGTGTTACTGCTTGTGGTCTCCCAGCTTGTGCTTAATTATTGATACTACTCTTGTGTAACTTGAAATGTTTCTATCTTTTGTGCTTAGCTGCTAAATGTATGGTTTCACTGCTATGTGTGAATTGTGTGTCTTCATGTATCTTCTTGGCTGCTTTGTCCTCATGAAGGAATTCTCCCTGTTCAGTGTGGAGCCTCTCTGCAGTGCAAGACAGTAAAAATAAAGATTAAGAAAAAAGCATAAAAAATATGAGAAAGAGGAAAAGGAAATCTTATGAAATTGTATTAAAATACCGATTTCAGTACTTCTGAGGCTCTCAGACAATGAGAGCAAAATTATCTTTAAAGTATGCATTTCCTGAAATAGAAAAATCCCAGCAGGAGAAAAATCTCCCTGTAATGAAAAATTCGTGTTGACAGAGCTAGAAAAGGTGGAGTAGCAGACTAGGAATGATAGCAAAGGACAGAAGAAATAATAACTTTCTTCAGGGTTCATAGAAGCACAAAAAGAGCTAGCTAGCATGAAGCAGTTTAATCTCTTTGGAACCAGTTGATGACAATTGCATCTTCATTCAGAAAGAGAGCCTCAATTATTCTTCATATGAAAATATTCCCCAGTTCAGTGCTTAATGATGTTTTAAAAACTTGTACATTATAATGCCTATGTTCACACCATACTTCATAATTAAGTTCTTGATGAAGTTTTAAGTTTATCTGCCATGCTCTGAGACTTACTTTAAACAAAATTATTCCCCTTCTCCTCCACTGAATTCCTATTTGCCGTGTTTTTGATGTAATGGCTGCTTTACATCCTTATTTTCTTTTAATTATATGTTTACACCGTGCTTGATTTTTTTATTATATAGCTTGAATATCCAGGAAGACTCTTCTTCCATTGTGTTGGAGGTTTTTTCACCGCTACTTGCCATGTCTTACATTGCTGTTCTATTATTTTCATCAATATAGTTTAACTGTAAGAACTTGGATTGTTTAGACTTCATGGCAGCTGCAGAATACTGTTAATTCCACATGTTGATCCAAGGATTCTCCTGTTTATTTAGGAAGTTACCACAGACCATATTCTGTATAATGAATACAGTGAAAATCTCCTTAACTCTGTTTCAGCCCATGAACACGGACATGGTATTATGCAGTTAAAAATGTGCATAGAGAGCAACAAGATTAATTTATAGCCTTGAAAATTCATCAAGACTGAGTTCCTGCTCAAATTTAGACACTTTACAAAACACTCTGCTTAATTAGGGCTAAAATGAAGCTCTTCTAAAAACTGCAGTGTAAACCCCTACTTTTATCACAGTTTATGAAAGTAAATTTATCCTGCCATCTTGAGTAAATATGTTACGCACTTAGGCAAATAAAGTAGAATACATACGGTGAACATGGTAGCATTTTATTTTGACAGATTTGGAAGACCTCTGTAGTATGTGAAACAGGTGTCTACAAGAGAAATTGTGACATGTGATCATGGGAGTATGAAAGACACTAAAAATTAAGTACTATCAATGTTATTTTACCATTTTGATTTTGAAAACATGCACCCTATGCCTCCTTGTCAAAATTATCTGCTTTTTGAAATTTACTACACCAGACATTTATTTGAATCTAATAATTGTAAGCCATTTCTTTAAATGAAATACATAATTTTCTGTAGGTTTAAAATTCTGTCTGTAGTATTCCTGGGTTTAGAACAGGGACAAATATGTCATGGATTAACATCTTGATAAGTGGAATATCTGTCTGAACTTGGAACTTAAAACTTCTAAAACAGAAGTATTCTCTCTCATATTCAGTAAAGACTTCATATTTTAGCAGCTTCTGACCTTGCAAATCTAGTGCTCTTTGTACCTATTGCATCTTCTGGAGCTGACCAGGTTTTTAATGTACCATGTGCACAATCCCACCAAAGATCCCAAACCCACCTAAACTGTCATAAAATAACACTGGAGCAAAACTAAGATCCACTGATCAATGGGTGCCATAAGTTACTCTTGGTAAGGTTAGAATCACCCTTGCAAAGATGCTTTGACACTGAGAGCTAGGAGCCTGTCTCCTGACACATTTTTTGATGATGAGTCAATGTGAAAGAAAAGCCACTGGAATTTGAAGCAGACTACAAGAGCTGGAGTGATGTATGGAGGTGTGAGAGGTAGGGCTTTAGGTAGAAAATGGTGAGAAGAGGTACTAGGATGAGGCTTGCAAGCTGGAGGGGGAAAGAAGTAGTCTGGAAGTTAATACAGAAAACTGCAGGAGATAGATTGCAGAGGCTTGGATCTGGCCATCATAATACAGGGTTATTTTAGAAGTGAACAATTCCCCCCAGCATATGTAGCCTAGAATTAATGTAGTTTATTCAGTACTTGATTTTATTTTTGTTAGTCAGTGAGTAGTACTCTCCGCTGTTTATTAATCAAAATGTAATCTGAATATAGATAGTTTCATTATGTACTTTGCAGTGTCACAAGTTTTAATTTGTCAGAATGTTTTATATGTATAAATTTGATTTTATAATATGTATTCAGATTGGCATGTATTATGATGATGATTATTATTATGCACAGAGACCTAAGATATAAAAAATTTACGGGGATGCCTGCGTTCATATCACAGTTCTTTTTGAACTTATTTTGCAACTATAAACTGGATCCCAGGACCTTAAGATAGTTGCTTAGAAAATAAGACGTATCATTGGTTACCACTTGAGAAACACTGACTAAAATGACTTTTGACTCATCTTATGGGAACTTTGCAGTTCGAGTAGGTATAGAATCTGCTTTTCCAGGTCAGCATTATCATGCCTTTGTTAAAATACTATTGTGTGTTTTCCTGAGGTTCCATGCTTTGTTCATTATATACCTTTCAACTTTAGCATACATAATGCAGAAGTCTTAAAAGCTTACAACTTTTTCTTAATAGTTCATAATTATTGTCTGGAATAACTTCGATCATGTTCACTGAATGAGATACTGATTCTTTCAAAATTATCTGCATAGCTGTGCTACTAGGAAACACTGTCAGAGATGGAGAAAACTAAGGTTGCTCGGGCAACCACACTTGTAGTTTTCCCTTCTGAATAATTGACCAAGATAGTTTTTTTTACACATTTTTGTGTGTGCAGTATATTCTTCAAATTCTGTAATGGTAACATGGAATAATGTGATGATGCATAATTAGCATGTAGTATATGTTAGTTTAAAGTAGTTATGTGTGTAATCCATAATTGATGTTATACTTCTGTTTATCCAGGTAGAATCTCTGGAGTTTATAAGCTGTATCTTAGATAAGTGAGTGTACTGTTATATTTAGCTCTTTAGTGTAGCATAAACATATCTATAATGTTAAAAAGAAGACTGTTTCTAAACACAAGTTGGGTTTTCTTCTAAATATTACCTGATTGGTGAATATCTAAAGACTGTCTTCTGGTTTTACCACTAAAGTTTATGATGATATCTGCAGAATTGGAAGCTTCCAAGTTAAACTAAGATAGCAGTCATGAAAGATAACTCTGTGTGTCTCGAATATCCTCATATGCTTTGCCTTGACAAAGAGATCTACAGCTTCAGGGGTTTTTTTTAATCATTGTAGTTGAGCCAAGTATTACATTGTCAATGTGAAAAGGTCTTTAATTTTGTGAGGAAAATAATAGATTTTCTTCTTTCTCCTTCTGTAGAAAGTATGTTAACTTACTGAAAACTTCTGTTTTCTGAATGTGAAATTAACCTCTGCCTTCATTTCCTTTGCTACAGAGAAAAAGGTAGTATTTTTTGTAGTATAATATATTCTATGTTGAAGGAAGGACTGTTTCACAAAGTCATCATTTGTTTTGTGTTGAGGTCCATCTCCGTAACACATGAGGAATGTGATAATTGTAAGCATCAGAGAATTACCTGTCATCTCTTAAGGAACATAGTAATCTAGCAGGTGACTATGTAAAATCTATTTTACTTAAGGTAAAATAGAATCTCTGTTGTTATTTTGCTATCTGGTGTCAAAAAAGCCCCAGAAAATTAATTTCCATTCATAGCTAGGAAGTCAGTGGTTTGCTACACCTAAAAATCTTTTAGTTGTTTTCGTTGCATGGGTGAACTCTGTATTGACGGAGAGGTTAGTCATCTCCTCAGTCTAGGTATTCTCAGAATTTTTAGGCAAAAATTGTGTTCATACAGCATGAAAATCTTCTAAAAGTGGAGAGTTGTTTATATTATTCTCATAGCAAACTCACAGCACTCTTTGGCCGAATATTTCCTATTGAAAAATAGTATTTATTGTTGCTTCGTATCCTTCTATAGATGTATAACTTTTTTTCTTCTTACTCTTTTCCCTGTGCTTTACTTATATTGTTTTTTCCTTCGACTGTTGCTTCAACCAAATCATTGGTTGCAATTTAGCAGAATGCGATTTATATCATTACTTTCCTATGTAGCTACAAAGCTTTGTTAAATTGGCTTAATCTTAGAGTCTGGTTGCCAAAAAAATTAGTTCTTTATACTGTGAAGCAATGTTGACAGTAAACTCTCCTTTCCTCTCTACCCTGTCCCCAAAAGAAAAGGAAGAAAAGAGAAGGAAAACAAGGTTGCATTACAATTCTGGCAACATCAGCCACACTAATAAAATCAAATTCAATGTTGTTTTATGACTTTGAATTTATGTGACTGCACAGGATCAAAGGATTTGTATCCCTCTGGACTGCAAGGTCTATAGTTCATGGCAAAAAAACTCATCAAAAAGAACATTTTAGTAGTAAGGCTTTTCATTTTAATCAGCCACAGTAATAAAAAAGCTGTTAGGTGTCCAAAAACATTCTCCCAAGATCAGAGACAATTTGCTCTCTACTACAATCAGTTTTCTTATTGGATCCATACTGCCTCTGTAGTTTTTGTCACTGAAACTTCATTTTCAACTTGTTTTCTGGCATTTGTTTCATTGTTTTCACATTTTACATGCCAAATCATTATATGTATCAGTAAAAGTAATGATTCTTATAATTTCCCTGGCAAATGAGAAATACTGTTACTTCTTTAAAGTAAACTTTCATCAAAACAAGTATATTAACTGAAATAGAATTTTAAATACCTTCCGATATTTTTGTAGGTTGTATTTTAAAATATTTGAATAGCAATTATTTTTTTTCTCATTGGATATAATCATTTGAATACCACCACAAAACATAGGTGTTAGTATTTTTATATCTATACAGACATAGTAACCTAGGCTGTCTGAAGACTAGTGTAGCAGCTGCAAGTGAGAAACAGAATAGGAAAGTAACTACAATCTTTGTGATGGGAAAGGCTGTTGTTGTCATGTTTGTATTCTGCATGTTAATTGTTCATGATCCTAGCTCAGCAGAAATTTGAAATTAATTTTCAACATATGGTGTGGTTTCATTCTTTAATTAGCTTGGCCTCAGAGAAGTTGTATGTGATACATTATTTACATTTATTGACATGTTGCATGCTGAATTGTCTTATTCTATTCTGCAGTTGAATATTTAACAGAGTTTAACATTATGTAGAGATATTACCAACTAAATTGTCCATGTATCAGTTTTCCTTGAAATTTACATGTTGGTCTCAATTTTGCTGGCTACCCCTTTTTTGCAAACCATGTCAGGTTTATTTTTCCTACCATAGCAACCTTTCATTTAGGAAGAATCAACTCACAGTCACTTTATGGAAGGATTGCTCCCTTTCTGCATGGTGTGGTACTTGTTGGATGTTACATAGAATCATAGAATGGTTAGGTTTGGAAAGGACCTTTAGATCATCTAGTTCCAAACCCCCTATCATGGACAGGGACACCTCACACTAAGCCATGTCGCCCAAGGCTTTGTCCAGCCTGGCCTTGAACGCTGCCAGGGATGGAGCATTTACCACTTCTTTGGGCAACCCATTCCAGTGTCTCACCACCCTCACAGTAAAGAACTTCTTCCTTATATCTAACCTGAACTTCCTGTTTTAGTTTGAATGCATTATCCCTTGTCCTATTGCTACAGTCCCTGATGAAGAGTCCCACTTCAGATACTGGAAGGCTGCTATGAGGTCACCACGCAGCCTTCTCTTCTCCTTGCAAAATTCTAGTGGGTATGGTATTCCCTTCTCACTGCTACCTGAGATACATACAGGTTTATATTGTTTTTTGTCAGTTAAATATTTTCATGGTTTTATTCTTTTTAAAAACATTCATTCAAATGAACAGAAACTCTAGTGTTAGTTGGAATTTTGTAAGTTAAAGTTACCTACCAAACATATAAAATCTACATAAAATGCTAAATTATCTACTTAATGTTTACTTATTTATAGCCTGATATGTACCTCTTTAAGCACGTTGTTAACACTTGCTTTTATTAAGTACTATTCAGTCTAGTATTTTAGAGGTGCTATCACTATGTCAAAGGATGACATTGCTTAGCAGATGCGCCTGTGTCAAGAAGTTAGTGCATGTAAGGCATTAATAATTTTCTGCTTGATATATGTATTAGATTCAAGAAGGATTTAGATTCCAGTGAGATTTCTCTGTGGGCACAGTGATGCCACAGTAGTGTACATGGCTTACCAGGTGCTGAAGTTGACATAATAGGATATTTTTCCATCTATTTGCGTTCATAATATTTGCAGGATTTTGAGCTATTACCAAGAAATTTCAAGGATGCATCAAGATGTTTGAATAGAAGTTGTAGAGAGGTGGAGGGATTTACTTTTAGAAAGAGGGTTAATCTGAGTAAAATTACGTGTAAGTAGAACAGCTGTAGAAAAGCAAGGAATAGAGATGAGCTGTTGTGAGCTATGTATTATATAACAAAGTTTTCCAAGTGAGTTACTTTGTGTAGTCTAAAATGATTGGATGGTAAGGGAAGGATTGGGGGGGG